>NC_088867.1:48991724-49106262 GCF_032884065.1 Artemia franciscana
AACAAAGCCATGCCTGGCTAGATTAGATAACAGAGCTTTGGAATCTCATAATTGGGGTTCGAGTTCGACATACAATTCTATTCCCTCGGTAAATAGTAGCACATTGGAATTTCTATCTTTTTTTTTTATTCAAATTTGGATAAAGGGGAGGTTTTTTTTTTCTCTTTGTAAATGAATATTTCCAAAGTTATAGTTTTTTGATTGTACCTTGTTTTGTCTTAAGGGAGGGAAATTGGATTGAAAACTTGCGATTTTTCTAAGAGGGGGAAGGTGTCACGGCAAGCTCGAGTTTTAAGTGGGACGAAGCAAACTTTTCCCCGACCCTTACAAAAGAATTATCGGCTAGCCGTTTGTCCCTTTATATGGCAACTATGACAGTTTATACTGCTCGTAAATAAATGAATACCTTCACTGGCTGTCCCATTCTGATTAGAAATGTAATTGCTTGACTTGCTTCCATGTGAAACATTTATGTTCTCCTTTCTTAAATGTTGAGCCAATTTCTTTGCTTTCTTCTTTAGATATTCAATCGTCTTTTCTTCGTTATATTTAAAAGCATTTAAAGACTTGTCACCTGCAATTTAATGAAGTTGCTTAAAAATACTGAAAGAAAAACATCCACGGAGGGAAATATATTCCTATTTTAAATTATTTAGCTTTTCTTCATTGTATTTGCGAACATTTAACACTATTGATAACTAATCTGCCATCTATTTTAAACTTTATAATTTCTGAAAAATTCGAGAGAATAAATTGAGCTCTGTTTTCAGTCCCAGAATGGAAACAAGATGTAGAAGGATTTATTCTTGAGAAATGCTTGGGATGTATTAAAAAAAAAAAAAAAATTCAAGGGATTGTTATATTGTAATATTAGAGCCAAAAATCCTTATGCTTCGCTTCCAATATTTTATCCAAATTCTATACAACTATATTCCTTGTAAGGTCAGAAAAATTTCTATTTCCCTTAGAGATTTAACGTCGCTCCAAAAAAAGTAAAATTCAACGGACAAGCACAAAACTCTCACTGCATCATCTTTTTTAATGAGTGTCGAAGGGTACCGTAGGAACTTTGGATAGGGTTCACTCAATTCAAAATTGGAAGTTCTAATGCCCTTTTTAAGAGCCAAAAATGCTTGGAGGCAAAACAGCCCCCCCCCCAACCGCACCGTTATCGACCACGTAACCCCACCCTACAGTCCCAAACCAAATAGCTGGCTATTCCACGGATCAAACTCCTGCCCATTGGAGAAAGAATTCTCAAAGCAGCACGCAAACCATATAGCTAAGACGGCCGCTTAGCTATAATCCCGGCAGTCCCAGCAACGAAGGGCTCTGCTCGACCACCACAGGACCTTCTGCTGATTTCTAAGACACATTCTTTATTTTTCAAATTGCCAGGCTCTTCTAAAAAAAAAAAAAATTATGAATCTTCTAATTGAATTCCCTATTTTTCCCATTTTTAAAGACGTATATGGTTGTGTAAGTTCTCACTTAACCAATTTAAAGAATTTATTACTATATTTAGTGTTCTCGGTACTTTAATTTCTTAAATCAAGGGTACCCCACTACGCAAGAAGTTAATTAAAAATGAGTTAATTAAGAAGTTAATTAAGTCAAGATTAAAAAGTGCTATACACCAATTCTCCCCAAAAGTTAGGTCCAACAAAGGACAAAATATTGTTTTTCTAAGGGCTTGACACCCACAATTGGTTAATGGCAAAAGGGACCTTAATTAACCAAAAAATTCGTTATAGAACATTAAAGATCCCCTAAATCAGCCCCCTTTTTTCAACTGGCTTAAAACCTATATTTGAAATAATTGGCAGATAGAACTGAAATACAGAGAAAGAAATAGAAAAAGGAAAATATTGGGTTCCTCCTGAAAATAAGGCCCGAAAAGGGAAATTTTTTTTTTATTCCTGAGCGACTAAAAATTTACAAACATACACCACTAGACCAAAAGAAACCCTCGTGTACAAATAAAACTTTAATTTGGGGACATATGCCCCCAAACACAGGTCACGAAAAAGGGCCACTTTCATTTCCGATCGGATTTAAACTTATTCCCAAAGCAAAATTAAAAAAAAAAAAATGTTTCCTCCTAAAATCGGCCCCAAGAAATGTTTTTTATCGAATAGCTAGGAACTTGTGGCCTTCAGTTCTTGAGCTAAGAGGAGTCATTGCAGAAAAAAAACAAACAATTTGGTTCACCCGAGAATGGGGCTGAGAACAGCTAAAAACGTCGTTGTGAACGTCTTGAAAAACTGTTTATTCTCTTAAAAGTTACATCTTCAAGATTTTCTGTTAAAAGGAGTATGTTAAAAAAAAGAAAAAAAAGAGAGAGAACAGAATTTGGTTGACCTGAAAACGGGGCCAAAAACTTGTTTTCAAACAGTTCGTGGTAACGAAGTGTAGTAAGGAGCGACCTGGCTCGATAGTAACCGAAACCCTAAAAAACGGAATTTTCATAACAATAGTTACATCAAAAGAATCGCATTTTCATGCTGATTTTAAATATATAAGTTTCATTAAGTTTAGACTTATCCATCAAAAGTTACGAGCCTGCGAAAATTTGCCCTATTTTAGAAAATAGGGGAAAACACCCCCTAAAAGTCATAGAATCTTAACGAAAATGACACCATCAGATTCAGCGTATCAGAGAACCCTATTGTAGAAATTTTAAGCTCCTATCAACAAAATGTGAAATTTTGTATTTTTTGGCAGAAGGCAGATCACGGATGCGTGTTTATTTTTTATTTTTTTATTTTTCTTCCCAGGGGTGATCGCATCGACCCAGTGGTCCTAGAAACTTCCGCGAGGGCTCATTCTAACGGAAATGAAAATTTCTAGTGCCCTTTTTCAGTGACCAAAAAATTGGAGGGCACCTAGGCCCCCTCCCACGCTAATTATTTTCCTTAAGTCACCGGATCAAAATTCTGAGATAGCCATTCTATTCAGCGTAGTCGAAAAACCTTACAACAATTGCTTTGGGGACGACTTACTCCCCCCCCAGTCCCCGTGGGAGGGGCTACAAATTACAAACTTTGACCAGCGCTTACATACAGTAATGGTTATTTGTAAGTGTACAGACGTTTTCAGGGGAATTTTTTTTTGGGGGGGGGGGTTGAAAAGAGGGGGATATGTTAGGGGAACTTTCCTTGGAGGAATTTATCATGGGGGAAGAAAATTTCCATGAAGGGAGCGCAGGATTTTCTAGCATTATTTAAAAAAAACAATGAAAAAATAAATATGAAAAGTTTTTTTCTACTGAAAGTGAGGAGCAGCATTAAAATTTAAAACGAGCAGAAATTATTGCGCATATGAGGGGTTTACCTCCTCGTAATACCTCGCTCTTCACACTAAAGTATTTTTAGTAATTTCAACTATTTATTCTACGGCCTTTGTTATTCAAGGGTCATTCTTAAGGAATTGGGACAGAATTTAAGCTTTAGTGTAAAGAGCGAGGTATCGACGAGGGATGAACTCCGTCATATACGCAATAAAACAAACGAATATAGTAGTTTGTTACGTAAGTTAATTCGTAAATCTATATATATAAAAATAAGTTGTCTGTCTGTCTGTGGATCAGGTGACGTCATGTTTCTGTGTCGGCTGACGTCATGAAATTAGTTGTCGTCATTTTTGCTATGACGGTGACGTCATTAAAGATATTTAAGACATGCGTTCACGGAAAAATGTTTAATTGTAAAATGACTGAAGAACCTACAATGGCAACAGCCGAGGAAGCTGCTCAAAGAGTCTATGCCAAAAAACTTGCTGCTGATAGAGAAAGTAAGAAAAGAAAGCGTGCCGAGGAATCACAAGAACAGCAAGAAAACAGGCTTGCAGCTGATAGAGAAAGTAAGAAAAGAAAGCGTGCCAAGGAATCACAAGAACAGCAAGAAAATAGGCTTGCGGCTAAAGAACGCAAAACCGCGCAGTTAGATGAAAATCCACCTGGAAAGCGAGAGTCAAAACATATCAAAACTGAAAATGATAGCGATGATGACTGGGTTTGGGATTTTGACTTGGATAAGGTCATCAATGCCTACCAGATTTAAGTTAAAAAACAAAGGTTCGGCGATATGTACTTCATAGTGACGCTGAAAAATAAAGAAGAAAAAAAAACTGAAAAAATGTAAAAAACTAAGAAAAAACTAAAAAGAAAAAACACTCAAAGATAAATTACAGACAGGGACACAAATGACGACCGACACAGAGGGAATATAAATGACGACCGGGAACCTCAAAGAAAAATTACAGACTGGGACACCCGGACACAAATCACGACCGGGAATATAAATGACGACCGGGACACAGGGACACAACTACAACGGGAACGCCGGGGGCACAGGCGGGATATATAATTGACGACTGAGACACAGGGATTGTTTGAATAGAAATTACACACCGGGACACTGGGACACAAATGACGACCGGGACACTGGGACACAGGGAATATAAATGACGACCGGGACACTCAAAGAGAAACTACAAACTGGGACACCAGGACACAAATGACGACCGGGTCACAGGGAATATAAATGCTATTTATATGCACAGACAATGGGACAGCGAAGAATGTTGTATATTCGCATGTTTTACGTAGTTAAAAATATATATTTATATCTATCTCTGTTCACAGGTGGGACACAGGGACACAGCTAACTAATGGCGCGTAACTAATATGGCGCGTAACGACTTACGCGCGCGGGGGGGCTTGGGGGGGGCGCGAAGCGCCCCACCAACTAGGTGTTGGGGTGGCGCGAAGCGCCACCCCAACAGCTAGTCTATATATATAAATAAGTCTATATATATAAAAATAAGTTGTCTGTGTGTCGAGTGACGTCATGTCATCAGGTCGTCAAGTCGTCATTATGACGATGACGTCATTAAAGGTATTTAAGACATTCGTTAAGGTATTTCATAGTGACGCTGAAAAATAAAGAAGAAAAAGAAAACTGAAAAAAGAAAAAAGGTAAAAAACTAAAAATAACTAAAAAGAAAAAACACTCAAAGAGAAATTACAGACCGGGACACAAATGACGACCGGACAGAGGGAATACAAATGACGACCAGGACACTCAAAGAGATATTACAGACTGGGATACCGGGACACAAATGACGATCGGGACACAGGGAATATAAATGACGACCAGGACACAGGTATTTAAGAGTATCGTTCAAAGACAAATTTTTAATTGTAAGAATATCGTTGAAAGAGAAATTTCTAATTGTAAAATGACTGAAGAACCAACAATGGCAACACCCGAGGAAGCTGCTCAAAACGAATGTATTCAAGCCGAAGTAGCTGAGTTGGTAAAGCGTTATGTTTCAGGTTCTAGGTCCGAGAGGCTCCAGGTTTGAACCTTGGCTTTAGCATTAATACAAAAGAAGAAAAAAACTAAAAAAAAAAATAATGGAGAAAAAGACAACTAAAAGCCGGGACACAGGGAATATAAATGACGACTGGGAAACTCAAAGAGAAATTACAGACTGGGGCACTGGGACACAATTAACGACCGGGAGATATAAATGACAACCGGGACACTCAAAGATAAATTACAGACCGGGACACCGGGACACAAATGACGACCGGGACACAAGGAATATAAATGACGAACGGGACGCTCAAAGAGAAATTACAGACTGGGACACAAATGACGACCGGGATACTGGGAATATAAATGATGACCGGGACACAGGGAATGTTCGATTAGCAATCACCATCAACAAAGCTCAAGGGCAATCATTAGAATAATGAGGTACAGATCTGAATACGGATTGTTTTTCCCATGGACAATTTTATGTTGCATGTTCAAGAGTCGGTAAACCTGACAATCTATTTATATGCACAGACAATGGGACATCGAAGAATGTTGTATATTCGCAAGTTTTACTTAGTTAAAAACATATATATATATATATATATATATATATATATATATATATATATATATATATATATATATATATATATATATATATATATATATATATATATATATATATATATATATATATATATATATATATATCTATAACGAAAAGAGAAACCTGACAATCTACTTATATGCACAGCTAGTTACGTATATTTTTTACTAATGAAAATGTTCGTAAAAAAATTACAAGTTCTAGTTGCCTTTTTAAGTAATCAAAAAATCGGAGGGCAACTAGGCTTCCTCCCTCTCTCCTTTTTTCTCAAAATCTTCCGATTAAAACTATGAGAAAGCCATTTAGCCAAAAAAAATTAATATGCAAATTTTGTTTTAATTATTTATGTGTGGAGAGCCAAGATCAAAACATGCATTAATTAAAAACGTCCAGAAATTAAATAAAAAAAAACAAGTTTTTTTAAATGAAAGTAAGAAGCGACATTAAAACTTAAAACGAACAGAAATTAATCCGTATATGAAAGGGGCTTTTCCTCCTCAACGGCCCGCTCTTTACGCTAAAGTTTTTTACCGTTTTAAGAAGTAGAGTTAAGAGAAAGAGTTAAACTCTTTAGTAAACGAAACTCTAAAAATCGGAATATTGATGCTAAAAGATACATCAAAAGAATCGGATTTTCATGCTGATTTTAAATATATAAGTTTCATCAAATTTAGTCTTTGTCATCAAAAGTTACGAGCCTGAGAAAATTTACCTTATTTTGGAAAACAGGGGGAAACACCCCCCAAAAGTCATAGAATCTTAGCGAAAATCACACTATCGCATTCAGCGTGTCAGAGATCCCTGTAGCAAAAATTTCAAGCTCCTATCTACAAAAATGTGGAATTTCGTATTTTTTGCCAGAAGATAGATCACGGGTGCGTGTATATTTGTTTGTTTGTTTGTTTTTTTTTTTCCAGGGGTCATCGTATCGACCAAGTGGTCCTAGAATGTCGTAAGAGGGCTCATTCTAATGGAAATGAAAAGCTCTAGTGCACTTTTTAAGTAACCATAAAAATTGGAGGGCACCTAGACCCCCTCCCCCGCTAATTTTTTTCCCAAATTCAACGGATCAAAATTTTGAGATAGCTATTTTGTTCCGCATAGTCAAAAACCATAATAAGTATGTCTTTAGGGATGACTTACTCCCCCGCAGTCCCTGGGGGAGGGGCTGCAAATTACAAACTTTGACCAGTGTTTAAATACAGTAATGGTTAATGGGAAGTGTAGAGACGTTTTCAGGGGGATTCTTTTGGTTTGGGGGTTGGGCTGAGGAAAGGGGGCTATGTGGTAGGATCTTTCCTTGGATGAATATGTCATGGGGGAAGAGAAACTCAATGAAAAGTGCGCAGGGTTTTCTAGCATTACTATAAAAAAAAACAATGAAAAAATAAACATGAAAAAGTTTTTTCAATTGAAAGTAAGGAGTAGCATTGAAACTTAAAACGAACAGAGATAATTAAGCATATGAGGGGTTCTAAAAATACTTTAGCATAAAGAGCAATGTATTTAGGAGGAAATAAATACATCGCTCTTTATGCTAAAGTATTTTTAGTAATTTCAACTACTTATTCTACGACCTTTCTGATTCAGGGGTCATTCTTAAAGAATTGGGACAAAACTTGAGATTTAGTATAAAGAGCGAGGTATTAACGAGGGGACACACCCCCTCATATACATAATAAAAATATAAGAATATAAAAGTTTGTTACGTAAGTTAATTCTTAAGTTACGAATATTTTTTACTAATAAAAACGTTCGTTAAAAATTAAAAGTTCTAGTTACCTTTTTAAGTAACCGAAAAATTGGAGGGCAACTACGCCTCCTTCCCCACCCCTTATTTCTCAAAATCGTCTGATCAAAATTAAGAGAAAGCCATTTAACCAAAAAAAATTAGTATACAAATTTCATTTTAATAATTTATGTGCGGAGAGCCAAAATCAAACATGCATTAATTCAAAAACGTTCAGAAATTAAATAAAAAAACTAGTTTTTTTAACTGAAAGTAAGGAGCGACATTAAAACTTAAAACGAACAGAAATTACTCCGTATATGAAATGGGTTTTCCCCTCCGCAATCCCTCGCTCTTTACGCTAAAGTTTGACTCTTTGCCACAATTCTAATTTTTAAAACAATTAAAAACTTTAGCCTAAAGAGCGAGGTATTGCGGAGGGGAAAACCCATTTCATATACGGAGTAATTTCTGTTCGTTTCAAGTTTTAATGTCGCTCCTTACTTTCAGTTAAAAAAAAACTAGTTTTTTTAATTTAATTACCAACAGGTCGGAATAAATATTAAAGTTTGTGTGCCAAGGAGTCTTACTCTGAAAACAGATTTTTAATTTGGGGTTAAGGAAGAAATTTTAATTTTCGACTTTTTCCAATCAGTTTGAAAGTTTAAGGGATCGTTCCCTGCAAAAGGGGAGCTAAAATTTTGTTTGTCAAAGGTTATAGCATAAGGAATCAAAGCATAGGCCAAAACCTGCTTTTCTGATTAGCAAAAGCTTTCAGAAATTTTCTCTGGGTCAGTAATCTCCCCAAAGAAAAAAAAAAAAAAACAAACAATAAGAATGGTTAACCATAAAATTGGGCCCAGATATGGCCAAAAATCTTTTATTTCTTTAATAGATGGAACAAATTCGTAATTTCCTCCATAAAATGGATATCAAACAGAAAAACATATTAAATTCAGGCACGAGTCCCTATGGCCCAAAATGGGCCCAACACCCTATTTTTTTTAAAGTCTTCTTTATATAATTGTTAATTAAAGCAAGCTTATATCCAAGGTTATGCATAGGATGGGGAGGAGGGTGGCTTCAATCCTAGATGACAAATAATCCTGTTCCACTGAGGACAAAAAACCATGTAAGGGCTTGAATGTCATTTATAGTGCTTTTCTGAAAAAAAAAATAACAGTCTTTCTTTTATGAATATAACCTGGAAAATAAAAAATGACTGAAATTTCCGAATAATTCTTTCTTTCTCTTTCTTTTCTTACGTTTCAAACAGTTCGTGGTAACGAACTAGAGTAAGGAGCGACCCGGCTCAATAGAAACCAAAACTCTAAAAAATGGAATTTTGAAACCAATAGTTACATCAAAAGAATCGCATTTTAATGCTGATTTTAAACATATAAGTTTCATCTCGATCAGTAATACCCATCAAATGTTACGAGCCTGAGAAAAGTTGCCTCATTTTAGAAAATAGGGGGAAACACCCCCTAAAAGTCATAGAATCTTAACAAAAATCACACCATCAGATTCAGCACATCAGAGAACCTTATTGTAGAAGTTTCAAGCTCCTATATACAAAAATGTGGAATTTCGCATTTTTTGCCAGAAGACAGATCACGGATGCGTGTTTATTTGTTTTTTTGTTTGTTTGTTTTTTTTCCAGGGTGATCGTATCGATTGAGTGGTCCTAGAATGTCGCAAGAGGGCTCATTCTAACGGAAATTAAAAGTTCTAGTGCCCTTTTTAAGTGACCAAAAACATTCGAGGGCACCTAGGCCCCCTCCCACGCTCATTTTTTCCCAAAAGTCACCAGATCAAAATTCTGAGATAGCCATTTTATTCACCATAGTCAAAAAACCTAATAACTATGTCTTTAGGGACGACTTACTCCCCCACAGTCCCCGTGGGAGGGGCTGCAAGTTACAAACTTTGACCTGTGTTTACATATAGTAATGATTGCTGGGAAGTCTACAGACGTTGTCAGGGGGATATTTTTTGGTTTAGGGGGAGAGTTGAGGGGGGGGTTACGTGGGAGGATATTTCCATGGAGAAACTTCTCATGGGGAAGAGAATTTCAATGAAGGGGCGCAGGATTTTCTAGCATTATTTGAAAAAAAAAAACAATGAAAAATAAATATGAAAAGTTTTTTCTACTGAAAGCAAGCACCAGCATTAAAACTTAAAACGAACAAAAATTATTACGCATATGAGGGGCTTACCTCCTCGTTATACCTCACTCTTTAAGCTAAAGTATTTTTAGTAATTTCAACTATTTATTCTATGGCCTTTGTGATTCAGAGGTCATTCTTAAGGAATTGGGACAAAATCTAAGCTTTAGTGTAAAAAGCGAGGTATCGACGAGGGTTGAACCCCCTCATATACGCAATAAAACATACGACTAAAGAAGTTCGTTACGTAAGTTAATTCGTAAGTTACGCATACTTTTTACCAATGAAAACGTTTGCAAAAAATTGAAAGTTCTAGTTGCTTTTTTAAGTAATCAAAACTTGGAGGGTAACTAGGCTTCATCCCTCGCTCCTTTTTCTCAAAATCTCCCGATTAATTGCAAATTAATTAATATGCAAATTTCGTTTTAATTATTTATGGTCGGAGAGCCAAGATCAAAACATGCATTAATTCAAAAACGTCCAGAAATTAAATAAAAAAAACAAGTTTTTTTTAAATGAAAGTAAGGAGCAACATTAAAACTTAAAACGAACAGAAATTACTCCGTATATGAAAGGGGCTTTTCCTCTTCAACGCCCAGTTCTTTACGCTAAAGTTTCTTACTGTTTTAAATATAGTGTTATGAAAAAGAGTCAAACTTTAGCGTAAAAAGCGAGGCGTTGAGGAGGAAAAGCCCTTTCATATACGGAGTAATTTCCGTTCGTTTTAAGTTTTAATGTTGCTCCTTACTTTCATTTAAAAAACTTGTTTTTTTTATTTAATTGATATACAAAAACACTGTTCAATTACATGCCATTGTAAGTAAAGTGCAAATGACAATGGCCTTTTGGTGGATTTGAGGGGACAGCATTCCCATTGTTATTTCTGAACATTAATAAAAACTATGGTTTTCTTATTATAATGTTGTTGAAAAACATACTATCCGAAACACAGATCACTATCTGTAAAGTAAAAATTACACTGTCAAAGATTGTCACAGATGACAAATAAGACTGATCTTAAGAATGAACTTTCTCAAACTGTACAGGTAGCAATTAATATAAATCTGGAATATTAAATTCCTCGTATTCCCGGTGATCTTAACTCATCATAAGGTGCTTGGTAAACACAGCAGAAGTGCACGCATCGAGAAAAGAACGACGATGATCGACGACGATTATTATAATGTTGTTGAAAAAGATACTATTCGAAACGCAGATCACTATCTGTAAAGTACAAATAACACTGTCAAAGATTGTCACAGATGACAGATAAGACTGATCTCAAGAAGGAACTTTATCAAACTGTACAAGTTGCAATTAATATAAATCTGGAATATTAAATTCCTCGTATTCTCGGTGATATTAACCCATTCTAAGGTGCTTGGTAAACACAGCAGAAGTGCACGCATCGAGAAAAGAACGACGATGATCGACGACGATTATTATAATGTTGCTGAAAAACATACTATTTGAAACACAGATCACTATCTGTAAAGTAAAAAGAACAATGTTAAAAATTGTCATAGATGACAAATAACACTGATATCAATAAAGGCCTTTATCAACCTGTACAGGTAGCAATTAATATAGATCTAGGATATTAAATTCCTCGTATTCTCGGTGATCTTAACTCATCCTAAGGTGCTTGGTAAACACAGCAGAAGTACGCGCATCGAGAACAGAACAATGATGATCGAATTGGCAACGGCCCAAGGCCAAGTGAAAGAGAGTAGCATCGTCCTATCATATTGTCTGACAGTCCCCTTGACGGAACAGTCTTCCACTTCTTATTTGATTACTAGCTGTTGGGGTGGCGCTTCGCGTAAGTCGTTACGCGCCATTGTAGTTGTGTCCCTGTGTCCCACATGTGAATAGATATATATATATATATATATATATATATATATATATATATATATATATATATATATATATATATATGTTTTTAACTACGTAAAACATGCGAATCTACAACATTCTTCGCTGTCCCATTGTCTGTGCATATAAATAGATTGTCAGGTTTACTGACTCTTGAACATGCAACATATAATTGTCCATGGGAAAAACAATCCGTATTCAGATCTATACCTCATTATTCTAATGATGTGTCCCTGTGTCCCGGTCGTCATTTATATTCCCTGTGTCCCAGTCGTCATTTGTGTCCCGGTGTCCCAGTTTGTAATTTCTCTATGAGGGTCCCGGTCGTCATTTATATTCCCTGTGTCCCGGTCGTCATTTGTGTCCCGGTGTCCCGGTTTGTAATTTCTATTCGATCAATCCTTGTGTCCCGGTCGTCATTTATATATCCCGCTTGTGCCCCCGGCGTCCCCGTTGTAGTTGTGTCCCTGTGTCCCGGTCGTCATTTATATTCCCTGTATCCCGGTCGTGATTTGTGTCCGGGTGTCCCAGTCTGTAATTACTCTTTGAGGTTCCCGGTCGTCATTTATATTCCCTGTGTCCCGGTCGTCATTTGTGTCCCGGTATGTAATTTCATCAGTTGACAAACATGACGTCAGTCGACAAACAACTTCATGACGCATACAGCTCAATCCTTATAATGATGTCACTCGACAAATATGACGTCAGTTGACACACAAACATGACGTCACTCGACACACACACACAGACAACTTATTTTTATATATGTAGATTTGGGGCTGCTTATATATAATCTTCATGCACTTGCAGGCCCTGCGTCTGCTGGTAATCCAGGTCCTGTATTACCAAGAAGAGACCAATCCCACTGTGTCACCCCAGGATTAAAAAGCAAAAATAGTAGTTCTGTGTTTGCAATCACTGCCGTAATCTGATTGCATCTCTTAATCCACAATTCAAAGGGAGAATCTCAGAAAGTCAGTACCATTATAGCTAAATTTGTGCATGAATCAGTTGCAACAGTTAGGAAGTCAAACCGATTACTTTCTTATCAGTGGCATATTGCAGTGAAATATACAACATGTGGCCACTATAGACGTGATGAGATCAAATCAGTACCATTATAGCTAAATTTGTGCATGAATCAGTTGCAACAGTTAGGAAGTCAAACCGATTACTTTCTTATCAGTGGCATATTTCAGTGAAATATACAACATGTGACCACTATAGACGTGATGAGATCAAATCAGTACCATTATAGCTAAATTTGTGCATGAATCAGTTGCAACAGTTAGGAAGTCAAACCGATTACTTTCTTATCAGTGGCATATTTCAGTGAAATATACAACATGTGACCACTATAGACGTGATGAGATCAAATCAGTACCATTATAGCTAAATTTGTGCATGAATCAGTTGCAACAGTTAGGAAGTCAAACCGATTACTTTCTTATCAGTGGCATATTTCAGTGAAATATACAACATGTGGCCACTATAGACGTGCTGAGATCAAATCAGTACCATTATAGCTAAATTTGTGCATGAATCAGTTGCAACAGTTAGGAAGTCAAACCGATTACTTTCTCATCAGTGGCATATTTCAGTGAAATATACAACATGTGACCACTATAGACGTGATGAGATCAAATCAGTACCATTATAGCTAAATTTGTGCATGAATCAGTTGCAACAGTTAGGAAGTCAAACCGATTACTTTCTTATCAGTGGCATATTTCAGTGAAATATACAACATGTGACCACTATAGACGTGATGAGATCAAATCAGTACCATTATAGCTAAATTTGTGCATGAATCAGTTGGAACAGTTAGGAAGTCAAACCAATTACTTTCTTATCAGTGGCATATTTCAGTGAAATATACAACATGTGGCCACTATAGACGTGCTGAGATCAAATCAGTACCATTATAGCTAAATTTGTGCATGAATCAGTTGCAACAGTTAGGAAGTCAAACCAATTACTTTCTTATCAGTGTCATATTTCAGTAAAATATACAACATGTGACCACTATAGACGTGATGAGATCAAATCAGTACCATTATAGCTAAATTTGTGCATGAATCAGTTGCAACAGTTAGGAAGTCAAACCGATTACTTTCTCATCAGTGGCATATTTCGGTGAAATATACAACATGTGACCACTACAGACGTGATGAGATCAAATTAGACCACAAGTTGTATTTCATTAGATCCTTCCTAAAGTTGATGGAAAATGAGCCTAATTATGAATCTGATATTGTTCGGACATGCAGCAGGATTAAAAGACTAAACACGAGCTCACTATGGAAGTGACCGATAAATCCTAAGCATTGCGTATGACCGAGCTTAAATTCAATTCGTACCAAAATTTGAAATTAAAAAATTCCGTAAAAAATTGCCGTCACGGGTTAACTTTAAGAAAAAAAAAATAGGCAAGCGACCCGGAGGATGGTTAGTAAAGTATTGAAGGAAGATTTGGCTAGTATATACACATATATCTATAAAAGTTTCTGGACATTACTATCTTGTAATGTCCAGCTCAAGCAGAGCTAAGATACTAAAAAACAGACAAAAAGACGAACAGTAGTTTAAGTTTTAAATCTTGTGGGGAACAATGAAGAAGTTTCCTCAAGGAAGAATAAAAGAAAGATGACCATGAAATGATATGAGGAAAAATAAAGATTCTTACAGCGAGTCAGCATACAACAATCTTGGGTGACACCAAAGACCTCGAAAGGCACCGAATGATGGTACGCAAGATTTGCACAATAGTTTGCTCATAAAGCTGTTTAACAAGGGTGACGTCAAACTAAATTCTAAAAAGAAACCCAGGTTTTATGCCCCTATCTTAACTAAAGTGCTGATTCTTCAAAAGCATGTATCAATACAATAAATGGTCATTAATTCTAAAAGAAGTCCTAGACCCACCAACTAAGGGAATATTAATTCTAAAATTTGTGTGCAACTTCTTTTCAATTAGTTGACATAACATTTGCTCATTATATGCATCTGCCTATAGTAGGCACTTTGCTATTAGGGTCTACGAAGCGGCATCTTCTAATGGCCTCAGATTACTTACCTAAAGTGGGAGGCCCGGGAGAAATTTCGTATCATATGAAGTTGTTTTATATTAAGAAGATAAGATTTATACCATCCCCCTCCTGGCTTTATGGCAGGGAGTGCAGAGAGTTATTGGTTTAACCACTCAAGGAACCTTTTTTCGGCTTCTGTTGTATCCCTTTTTCTCTTGGTACTCAGCATAAGTTACTTTCAGTTCATAATAAGTTAGTTTAGGCAACAGGATGTGCAATTTTGCAACAGTTTTGCGAAAGGAAGACGCCAGGGGAGGTTTTAACGAGCTGAATAATGCAAACTCGGCATCTTTGGGAAAATCAGCTATATCTTTTTCAAATAGAATGCGGTGAACTTGAAAGTTAACCCAAACTGGGTTTCGCTCTGGAAATGCTACTAATATTTGATCAGATTTGGTTCCATTACTCAGCTCAGCTTTTATTCGGTCTTCCTCAATCTTAGTTATTGTAGCTGTGAGTAACCTTGGCTGACAATAATGCTGCCAAAAACTGATCCACTCAGGTATTTCTACATCAGTATTACTATTCTCGTTAAGTTTCTCATTCACATTTTTAACAACCAGCTCCCAACCGGTGGTACCATTTGCAACATTGCGATAAAGGTTGCTACAATCAGTTATGCACAGCCATTCATTTCTATTATTAATCATATTTTGTATTTCCTTCTTATAGAAAACCTCCCGATCAGTCCTCTTGAGCGCTTTCTTATATTCTTTTAATGTGTAGCTGTAGATTTCACCTTCCAACAAATTTGCAACATTTTCACTTCCCCATGGAATCTCTTGCTTAGCTCCTGTTCGTTTAGCCATTTGTGAATAATCGCTCTATAAACCTACTACAGCAAACATGAATTAACATGTTTATTTCAGTTTTTTAGACTGTTGATTATTAAAATGCTGTTCCTTTAAATTTGAATACTATGATTTGTATTATGCCAAGATTAATGTCAAGTTACTTTTGCAATTTCAAAATGTGAACATATTAAATAACAGAAACAAAATTTCTTTTAGAATATTAGTAATAATTTTTTATCATATTAAGATCCCTTCAAACATAATCTCCTGCGTTGCATAGAAGTGTGTCATGAAAAGATATGATAAGTCAGGCCCTCAGTAATTTTTCAGAGGAACACCACAAACCAGTAATTTGAAAGACGCACCATCTACTAACACCATATTCAATAAATACCGGCTACTGTGTTTTCCTTGTAATATTTCTTTATCTGGCTCTGCTGTGGACTGATGATTATCCCAAAAATTTGAGAGGCCATTTCTGAGGATGAAAACTTTGTCAGGGAGTGCAAAGAGGTTAATTTCGCATGGGAAGCGGTGATGTAATTCTTTTTTTATTTTATTTTCTCGGCGCAAATAGTAGGACACAAATGTAACACTTTTTTGACAAGATGATATAATACATGTATCTTTTGAGTTCCGCTTCTGGATAATTGAATGTATTAAAAACAAGCCCTTCTCACCACCCAAAAGAGTTGCAAATTCTCCAAAATAGAATTCTAACTACGCCCCCGCTTTGCATATACTGGCAATAACTGAGTAAAATTTGTTTTTGGCAGTCTTTTCGTGATAGAGAAAAAATAGATAATAGCCAATAATCCTAATGCCCACCCTTCTTTACCCTGCCTTGTTGCATTGTGATATATAGCCTATACATAAAATAAACAATAGCCCTAATATAGACAAGGGTTATTCCTTTTGTTTTATAATAGCGCTTTATGTATTTTCGCTTTTTTGTTTTTCAATTTTTTCACACCCTTGTTATGTGCTTTGTTTAAGCTAAGTATTCTTTCCCCGATTGCAAAGGCCTGCAGGTGTAAAGCCGAAAGATTGCGACTTTAATTATTATTATAATAAGACAGTTTTGATGCGTTTTAAATCGTTTTTATTTTGTTTGAATTGTAATCTCATTTCCCTTTGCCTTTCGCTAACTCTGTCTTATTATTATTGCTTATTAACTCGACCCCGTTGCACAGAAATTACTGTTTACAATTTTAAACACAGCAAAAAGGAAAGAGAGAAAAGGAAACAAATTGACGTCATAACGAGAAAAGAGGGACCACGTTTGAACAAATTTGTTTTATATAAAATATTATGTTTTAGAAGTTATAGAAGGCTTTAGAATTATTTATAATTATATAATTTAATTATATTTTAGAAGGCTCACATTATGTTTTAGAAGTTACAGCTTTTTGAGCGCTGGCAGCTAAAAAATCTGAACTATCTTAAAAATTTTAACACAAACCAAATATAATTTGAAAACAAACACGAATTCAAACAGTCCCTATTCAGCACCAAAATGTTTCCATCTTCAACCTGAATTGGAAAAGTTGCCTATGGGCTGTGTTTCCAACTAAAAGGAGGAGCTCTAAGAAATCATCACAGCTAACCCCAAAACACTGGCAGGAGATTTAAAAAAAATGTGTATTACAAAGCCTGGTCACAGATGATAAATGCAAAACCGGTCAAGGTGACTATGTAAAGAAGCAACCTTGATTGCACATTACTTTCGGTCATGATAATAATTTTACATATTCATCCATCTTTCCTTTACAGACAATCGTCTATTTAAAAACAAAAAAAATAAACAACCTTTGTAAGCAGAAATACTTTCAAGGGGGAAGGGAGGACAGAGGGGGGCACTTGCCCTGGGCACAGAAATTTTAGGAGCACAAAATTGAAAATCAACAATATAACTGTTATAACCATTTTTTTAGTTTTAAAATTTGTATTTTTACTGAATTAAAGAGAAGGCCGCACTCGACAGTAAGTATAACCAAATTGAACCCAAATTTTCCTTATTCCCATATCTTCATTACCATTGCTTGAAAATAAAATTAAGTAGACTTAGCAATAAAAGTAAAATATTGCTATTGTTTATATCCCATTCGGATGTTCCACGAACTCCAAGATATGGAACAAAAAATTCAATACCGACACATTTCCTTAAAGAAACCTAATGATATGCTAGAAATAATTGTGCAATACGGAGATGAAGGGATGTTTGTAAAAATAAGAGTTGCCTATCAAATATTATTAGCGACGGTGGCGTTGATTTCCAGTAAGGAGTCGTCGTTTATTTTAGACTTTAGATCCTTGGTAGCCAGGAATGGCGCATAGGGCGTCTAAAACACTTCACCAGACACCACAGGGCTGAGCTGCAGCCCTATTGCCCTCCCACTGTGGTCGAAGAGACATTTCCCTCTACTCGTATCCTGTTCATACTGTCATCGCAAGGTGTGTTTTGGTCGACCTATTTTGTAGCTCCCTTAAGGGCAATCACTGTTTGGCGTAGGAAGGCCGTGGTCAAGGTTCGTCAATCTCCTACGTCTCAGAATGTCAGTATATAACAGTTGACCAGTTTCCCAGCAGACTTCTAGTGGATATAGCTGAACTGTAGTAAGGAACAACATATTGTGAAGAATTATCAGTATTTATCAATATATATATATATAAATAAGTTGTCTGTGTGTCGAGTGACGTCACTGTCCGCATATGACGTCTGAATTATTTCATCACATACCAATTCAAAAACGAATGTATTCAAGCCGAAGTAGCTCAGTTATATAACTACCGGTGTTGGCGCAGTGGGTTTGACCTTAGCGTGGTAATACGGGACCCAGAGATCGAATCATGCTGCGGGAATGCACTACAGGGCCGAAGCAGGGACCTTAGTAGTCAAGAAGCGCCGTTAATCCGATACAAATACAAATACAGTAGCTCAGTTTGTGAAGCGTTATGTTCCAGGTTCTAGGTCCGAGAGGTTCCAGGTTCGAACCTTGGCTTTAAAGAAGAAAAAAAACTAAAAAAGATAAAAACTACAAAAAAACTAAAAAGAAAATACGAAAAAAACTAAAAAACTAAAAAAAACAAAAAAGGTAAAAACTACAAAAAAACTAAAAAGAAAAAAAAAACTAAAAACTAATAAAAAAACTAAAAAAACTAAAAACTGAAAAAGAAAATAAACTAAAAAAAGGAAAAAAACTGACAAATAAAGGAGAAAAAGAAAACGAAAAAAATAAAAATAAAAAAAAAATAAAAAAGGTAAATGTATTCAAGCCGAAGTAGCTGAGTTGGTAAAGTGTTATGTTCTAGGTTCTAAATCCGAGAGGTTCCAGCCTCGAACCTTGGCTTTAGCCTTAATACAAAAGAAGAAAAAAACTAAAAAAGAAAAAAAACTAAAAAAAACTAAAAAACAGGTAAAAACTACTAAAAAAAACTAAAAAAGCTAAAAAACTTAAAAAAGGTAAAAAACCAAAAACTAAAAAATAAAAAAAAATAAAAAAGGGTAAAAACAGCAAAAAAACTAAAAAGAAAAAAAAACTAAAAACTAATAAAAAAAAACTAAAAACTGAAAAAGAAAAAAACTAAAAAAAAGGAAAAAACTGAAAAATAAAGGAGAAAAAGAAAACTAAAAAAAAATAAAAATTAAAAAAAGGGAATATAAATGACGACCGGGACACTCAAAGAGAAATTACAGACTGGGACACCGGGACACAAATGACGACTGGGACGTGTGTGTCAACTGACGTGATGTTTGTGTGTCGACTGACGTCATGTTTGTCGACTGTAAATGACGACTGGGACTCAGGGACATAACTATAAAGGTTACGCCGGGGGGCACAGGGGGATATACAAATGACGATGGGGCCAGAGGGAATGTTTGATTAGAAATCACCATCAACAAAGCTCAAGGGCAATCATTAGAATAATAAGAATACGGATTGTCTGAATAAGGATTGTTTTTCCCATCGACAATTATATGTTGCATGTTCAAGAGTCGGTAAACCTGACAATCTATTTATATGTACAGACAACGGGACAGCGAAGAATGTTGTACATATATATATATATATATATATATATATATATATATATATATATATACTAGCTGTTGGGTTGGCGCTTCGCGCCACCCCAACACCTAGTTGGTGGGGCGCTTCGCGCCCCCCCCAAGCCCCCCCGCGCGCGTAAGTCGTTACGCGCCATATTAGTTACGCACCATTGTAGTTGTGTCCTTGTGTCCCACCTGTGAATATAGATAGATTTATATATGTGTTCCAAACTACGTAAAAATTGCGAATATACAACATTCTTGGCTTTCCCATTGTCTGTGCATATACAAAGCCGTAAGTACTAATAATGACGTCATATGCAAACGCTCTTTTTACAAACAAACAAACATGCATACACACAACTCGTTTTTATATAGATAGATAGATAGATAGATACAATACAAATTAACTGCGTAAAACTTGCGAATATACAACATTCTTCGCTGTCCAATTGTCGCTGCATATAAATAGATTGTCAGGTTTACCGACCCTCGAACATGCAACGTACAATTGTCCATGGGAAAAACAATCAGTATTAATATCTATACCACATTTTTCTAATGATTGACCTTGAGCTTTGTTAATGGTGATTGCAAATGCTAATCGAATTGGGAATTGCAATCTTTTAAATTGAAAAGGCAGATCCGTTGGAATCATGGGAATGCGAGGAATAAGAACAGCCTCACCCTCAAAAGGCCCTGTCAAGATTGTGGCCTCTATTAGGTTTTCCATTGTTTTTTTTACGGCAAGTCGCATGCCATTGCAAAGCTTTGGTGGGTTGATATTTCTTAAAAGTATTATTGGTACGTCTATTTTTAGTTGTAGCACGTGTGGTGGAAACCCTGAAAGATCCACGGAATTTAAAAATTCAGATGGATAATTAACCGCTTCATTTGGTTCCAAAACTGTGTCGACTGACTTGTAAAGGACTGCCTGGTCTCGAATCTTGGTCAAAACAATATTGTTGATTTCGTGGACGTCTATATTTTTGGGTGCGAGAATCGCTCTTTCACTTAGCCATTTATTATTTTTATAATTTCTTAGAATATTCGGAAATACTTTTTCGATCAATTCATTTTTGGACGTCACTAAATTACAGAAATCAGCAGCTAGTTGTATACGTCCTGAAATTGAGTCTACTGGGAGCTTTCCGTTTCCAATTGCTAATTGCTCTGAAAATGTTTGACCAGAGTCATCGTTTTGCACTCGGACACGCATATTTGTAGTTAATTTTAATGTTTTTACGTGTGCCCATAAATTAGAATTTTTCAGGAAAGCATTCATTTCGTCTGCAGGAGTTGATCTAGGTATTATAGGTAATGTTTGCCTGAAATCTCCCGCAAGCAATATTAATGTGCTGCCAAAGGGTTTCGACTTCCCTCGCAAATCTTTCAAGCATTGATCCAGAGCCTCGAGCGATTTTTTGTGTGCCTTTGTGCGCTCATCCCAAATAATAAATTTGCATTGCTGCAATACTTTACCCATCCCAGATGATTTGGAAATATTGCACGTGGGAGTTTCTGTAGAATGCAAATTCAGAGGCAATTTCAAAGCGGAATGAGCAATTCTTCCACCAGGCAGCAATGTTGCGGCTATTCCGGACGACGCAATTGCCAACGCTATATCATTTTTTGATTGAATTGATGCCAGAATCAGTTTTATCACAAACGTTTTACCAGTACCTCCTGGCTCATCCAAAAAGAAAATTTCTCCAACGTTGTTATCGACACAATGCATTATCGTATCATAAATGTCTTTTTGTTCCGACGTTAACTTGGAAATGTTATTTTGTACATACGACAATAGATCACTCGTACTGTAACTTTGTTCACGATCCAATTCTACACATGTCGAAACAGCAGCGGTACGGTTAGGTGAAGGCATTCCCAAATCCTGAAGAGGTTTGTTTGCCATACGTACGCACAATCTATCTTCTATAATAACTAAAGTGTAGTTATAAATTTCTGATGTAAAATCAAAAGTCATATCTGACGTCTCTAACTGTTTTCGATGGAGTATATCTTCGGACATTTTTGACTTATATTTTTCCCATAACTCTGTAGGAGCTGATGGAGAGCAAGTTGTTAAAATGATGCCAAACAATGCACGAATTTGACTTGGGGTTGACGTTTCGCACGCGTCATTGATGCAGTTATCCCAGTGTTGGTCATTCTCCAATAAATTCAGAGCTTGGCATGCACTACGGTAAGTGTCATGTATAGTACCGTTTACAGTTCTCAAATACTCAAAGGATGTCGGACCAGGCACATTCACCAAAAGCAGGCGTAGAAAGAAGCATTGATGTTGATTGGGGTGAACGGTGTAGAGTCTTCCTATCGTGGTATCTTTGAAGATGATAGGTTGGCCGTCGACTGACTTACCCTGTTTTCGACGTTCAAATACTTTATTTTTAGTATTCCACGTGTAATACGAAGGCACTTTAGTATACAGCAGTTTTTTTTGCAAAAGAATCATTTTTGCACAGCGAAAAGAAAGCGGTTAACTTTGTATCCGGTGGATTCAGGGCTCTTTGTTGCACGTTGGTTTCCGAGAAGTAAACACGTTGACCATTCTGTAAATGTACCGCTAAGTGAACAACAGCTGGACTACGTTCATGTATCGGAAATGAAAGAATTCGCCAAACAGCTTCATTACTGCTTATGTATCTTCCAGCCTGATATTGTACGATTTCGTCGATATCTTTGATTTCGGGCAGCAAGCCAAAAACTGCCATGTCACTGCCTTTGTTGACATATTTACATATGTATTTGATTGCCTTTACGGAGTTACAGTATTCAACGTTTATGTGTGCATTAAATGTATTGATAATAATGGGGAATATGGAACAACCCACTGGTTCTCTACTTCGATGGTGGTACCGTTACGCTTCTTTATTATTGCTGTTTTACCGCCATCTTCAGTAGATCTTCTTCTATATTGTGGGTAACCATCATTGCCAGTAATTGTGTTGGATACTTCCTGCCGAATCATTAGTCTATAGGAATAATAATGCATTGCACTGCATTTCTTATTCATTTCTTTGTTAGTGGCTGGATTCATCAATTTAATATTAAAGTGATAGCCGTCGGCTCCATCCCAAAAAATGATAGGATATTGTAGGGCATCGTAGCATCGATGAGTTTCAGCAATTCTTAACAACTGAGCGTTTCGCTTATGAAGAATAATATCTCGAGGTAAAAACTGATCACCGACCATAACGATTGCCACTTCGTCGATAGTTGGAGCATTGCTGTTTTACCGCCATCTTCAGTAGATCTTCTTCTATATTGTGGTTATATAATTACTTCGTTCGAAGTAATTTTTTTATGTAGCCAGATTAGTATATGTGCGTGTGGCAAACCTCGTTTTTGCCATTCCACTGAGTACATCCAGCATCGCACTGACCCAAACACTTCAAGTTTTACTATATAGTTTATCAGTGATTTCAACTTTTGCCGGAAGACACGGGCCGTAATGTCATGCCTATGAACCGCCGATTGTCCTTGAAGTAAAAGCTGCAGTATCTCGTCCCAAGATTGATTACATGTAAATGTAATAAATAAATCTGGACGACCATAGAGACGAACATACGCAATAGCATCTTGAGCATATTCATGCATATGACGGGGACTGCCAGCATATGACGAAGGTAAAATTGTTAATCTTCCAACGTTTATGGTATTACCGTCATTTATAACTGCATCTCGCAAATGAATGTATTGTTCAGAGCGGAGTTTGGTCTGATTCAGGCGGATATATAGCAAACGTTCTGATTCAATTTTAGCATACATATCAACGACAAATTGGCGAAACAATTCACGGCATTTTAAAATATAATTTTCTTCATCCTGACGAATCATTAGTCTATAGGAATAATAATGCATTGCACTGCATTTCTTATTCATTTCTTTGTTAGTGGCTGGATTCATCAATTTAATATTAAAGTGATAGCCGTCGGCTCCATCCCAAAAAATGATAGGATATTGTAGGGCATCGTAGCATCGATGAGCTTCAGCAATTCTTAACAACTGAGCGTTTCGCTTATGAAGAATAGTATCTCGAGGTAAAAACTGATCACCGACCATAACGATTGCCACTTCGTCGATAGTTGGAGCATTGTATCTACGCACATGTTGGCCAGGAGGCGTTTTGTCAGCGGAAATGACAATTTTATGCGTACCAGTAGGCATCAAATCGATGGCTGTTTTGAACAGACGCACTAAATTATTATTTTCGTGGAAAAGATGTTGCAATTGGGAAACGATTGTCCTTTCAACGTTGGGAGAAATTTCGCAACGTGCATTCAATTCAGAATTTCTATCACTGATGAAGTACAATTGTAAAAATTTATGATTCTCGCCTGAGAATGGTAGAAGGGACCCTGCTCTATGATAAATTTGCCCTTTTACTTTGAAAGTAGACATAAATTGATCTGGATTTTCGATTTGGGCTCCAAACGACGTCATTTGGAAACATGATTTGTATTTTCTGATTTGTGACAAAAAACGCTTAGATTCTGACGTAGTTCCAGTAAGGAAAGTCTTCAATGGCTCTGGTGCTGCAGCCAATAGAGGAAGTTTAACTTTTCCTGAGGCGCAACACATTCCCATTGTTTCACCATTGAATTTCAAGGCCTTGCAATAGGGACAAATTTTAGACATTGTCCCGATTTGAACACATCTACTCAAGCTATAATCATCGACTGGGCTGTACCTGAATGCCAGGCGATAACTTTCAGATTGCTCTGATTCCTCGGAACGCTTTCTTTTCTTACTTTCTCTATCAGCAGCAAGCCTGATTTCTTGCTGTTCTTGTGATTCCTCGGCACGCTTTCTTTTCTTACTTTCTCTATCAGCAGCAAGCCTGATTTCTTGCTGTTCTTGTGATTCCTCGGCACGCCTTCTTTTTTCACTTTCTCTTTTAGCAGCAAGTCTACTTTCGCGTTGCTCTGGTAGTTCCTCGGCACGCTTTCTGTTCTTTCTTTCTCTATCAGCCTCAAGCCTGTTTCCTTGCTGTTCTTTTGATTCCTCGGCACGCTTTCTGTTCTTTCTTTCTCAATCAGCCTCAAGCCTGTTTCCTTGCTGTTCTTTTGATTCCTCGGCACGCTTTCTTTTCTGACTTTCTCTATCAGCAGCAAGTTTTTTGGCATAGACTCTTTGAGCATCTTCATCGGCTTTTGCCATTGTAAGTTCATCATTCATTTTAAAGCTAAACATTAATAGATTTCTACGTGAACATATATGTCTTAAATATCTTTAATGACGTCACCGTCATAGCAAAAATGATGACAACTAACTTCATGACGTCAGTCGACACAGAAACATGAAGTCACCTGACAGACAGACACACAGACAGACAACTTATTTTTATATATATAGATATACATCCACAGGTGGGGCACAGGGACACAACTACAATGGTGCGTAACTAATATGGCGCGTAACGACTTACGCGAGCGGGGGGGGGGCTTGGGGGGGCGCCAAGCGCCCGTACCAACTAGGTGTTGGGGTGGCGCGAAGCGCTACCCCAACAGCTAGTATTATGATAAAGCAAAAGGTATGAGAAAAAACAGCAAAAGCTTTGTAAACTCCAAAATACTTAGGATGTCTTAGGAATAGTTTCACTTTATATAATGACTGGAGACAAGCTGGGAAAAAATTCTTTTTTTGTATCTATGACGTCACACGAAATTAAACACGATTTTGAAAGAATTCAAACAGCTAAAAACAGGCATAAGGAAATGCCCCAGGTAATGATGGGCAAAAATGAAGTTGCGGCTAGAAGCTGGGGAAAATGCGGCTAGCAGACATGCGACCAAAAGCATTGCAATGAATCCCAATTGAAAAATAATGGACAACCAAATCTGCTGTTAGAAAAAAGCGACAGGGATGAGTACGATGAAATGAAGGAACGCGCTAGATTCGCGTGTGTGAGTCTGTGAAAGATAAACCACAAGGAGAAATTGGTTTTTAGTATATACGACACATGCAAAATTACACAAGACGGCAAACTATACAGAAAAGCTAAAGAAAAAGTCACAGAAAAAGAAACAGCCAAAAAATAACACTGAATTGTTGACGAAAATGTGTCTTGAAAAAAAACCAATGAATCAATAATTGTGCTACTGTGCAATTTAAATATTTTAGAAATTATTATGGAACAAAAAAGTGCCATTTTAGCTTCTGAAAAGGATAAATAGGCGGGAGGAACTGAATTCATCCCAGAATTTCTTAATTCGACAGAAATTTTTGATTTGCCAACCATGACTTAACACTGAAGAATGAAATGATAATTACGCCAATGCATGATTTACATATTTCATAGGGCGAAGCCAACGGAGCATTCCTGGTTGTTACAGAATTATATGAAAACGCAATCACAGCAAAAACGTAACCACCGAGGAAAAGCTGGGAAAGAGATCTCGGAATCTATGATGTCATGCGAAATTACACATGGCTATTAATGAATCAGACCAGCAAAGGCAAACTACATGGAAAAATTTCAGAGACAATGATGCACAGAAATGAAGCGCAGCGAGACCTGCGGCTAGAAGTCATGTGACAACAATAAATCACAACAGATTTCAAATGAAAATAACGGACAAAGAAACCTGTGGTTAGAAGATAAGCGACAGGGATGATCACATCGAATCGTAAACAGAATCTGCGGCTAGAAGAAAAGCAACTCTGAGTATCACAACGACTCCCAGGAGAAAACAAAATCTACAAAATAGATAATCTTTTTTATGCATTAACATGATGGAGGAAATGAATTCACGCCATAATTTCTTAATCCAATTGAACTTACTAATGACAACTCGTGACTTAAACAAGAAGAATAACCTGATTGAACAATATTTCATTTTCTTTCAACTTGATTTATCTATTTTCAAATCTATCTCTTTTATGTATTTCCTTTTTTTCTGTTAGCAAATCAAATATCATGTTTTCGGGAAATTGAAGAATAATTAGCCGCAGTTTGATGGAAGGTGTATCCTTGCCATAAATATCTACTTCATTTTATACTCTTGCGCATTTCTTCGATTATGTAAAGTACTGTGGGCTAACACAGGAATAGGACATTAAGAAACAAACTTATAATAATTCTTAGAACTATTTTCGTGGACAGCGCTGGTTCTGACAACTCTGTTATATTGTCGATAGATATATTAAAACCTGTATTTTCAGCAAAAGCAGCAGCCTGGTCTGATTATTTGAATCATTTGTAACATACTTTCAAGCAGGAACTCTATATAGAAACCATCCGTATGAATACACTTCTTCCCTTATCAGTCATGTTTTGAAGATATAGTATTTGTCCCGAAGCCATTTTGGGTATCTGCATAGCGGGAAGCTATGATTAAAGTTGTCTTCTGACACACATCCAGTGGTGTCCATTTGGGGGAGGGGGTAATCGAGGCGCACCAGTCTGAGGTCAAACGCACTGCTCCAGTGCAGGACATCTTCCTCCCCTTACTCTAGCTTAGATACGTGCCAGGTTTAGGTGTACCACGTAAATGAGTCCTATTGAGTCTTTTCTTAGTAGGGGGCCTCCCCCAGGCCACTCAGCGCGTCCCCAGGTGGCGGATAGGGGGAAGTTCTACAGATATGTCGGATACCTTCACAAAAGGCGCGGACCAAGGGGGGACCTAGTTCCGGGGGGGGGGGGGGTCCATAATTGAAACTGGGACACCCTCACCAGGGGGGTCAGAAATACAGGTGGAGGAGGAGGAAGGCCTCTCTGATGTACACCATGCAGGGCCCACCGCCGTGTGGACATATCCCGTCAGTTACACACCTTCCCCCAGCAATGGGAAAAATTAATCGGCGTCGCAGACCGCCGAACGGGAGGATCCCTTCCCAGAGGGACCACTGTGAAGGGCAGACGATCCAGCTTCATGGACAATGGCCTCTGCTAAGGGTAGAGAGGAGTGGCTTACCGCTACCCCAACAAATTAGCCAAGAAACTCCTTCTCTTAAAAACAAATTATGAAAATGGCATATAAGAAAGTAAAAACTCGTGCTACCGCGTCCGGGGTAACCGACGGTATGAGACAAAGAATTGCAAATTGCGACAATGAAAATGATGATAATGTTGATAATGATGATAATGTTGACAACGATGAGAATGAAAATGATTTTGTTATCGCGTCCGGGGCAACCGACGATCATTTATCCGATCTGACGGAGACTCTCCAGTCGGAGAAGACTTCGTTTATCCTAACCCCAAAAACATATCTCTCACTAGGAACGCTAAACGTATGCACATTGGCCAAACCAGGAAAAAAGAACTAGTCCTAAAAGAGATGAACCATTACCGCTGGGACATTGTTGGATTTTCTGAGACTCACCTTCCCTCCGCAGGAATAGAAAGAATAAACGACATCGCGCTCATCACGTCTGGAAGAAGTGATGGAGTTCATCGCCAGGGTGTCGGTTTCCTACTCTCCAAGCGAACCAAACAGTCTCTTCTTGCCGACCATCCTGTCTCTGAACGTATTATCACCATTCGTCTGAAAGGAACCATTGCCAACATGACCATAATCCAAGTTACGCCCCAGACTCGTCCCAGAATGATCAAGAAGCCAAAGAATTCTACAGCCAACTCCAACACACTGTTGACACAGCTCCCAAGAAAGATGTTCTGTTCATGATTGGGGACTTCAACGCCATTATCGGACACTCAAATGATGGACTTGAAGACGTCATGGTTAAGTTCGGGCATGGGCGGCAAAACCACAGGGGTAAATACCCATCGACTTTTGTCGGGATAACGAACTTTTCATGACGAACACCATGTTCCGTCATAGAGAACGAAGGACAGTTACTTGGAGATCCCCTGACGGACGCACTGCAAACATGATTGACTACATAGTTGTCGGCAAGCGATGGAAATCATCAGCACTGAATACAGTCTCCATAGCCGGTGGTGACTTCGACTTGGACCACGTTCTAGTCATGTCTGAGCTCCGTTTGCGAATTCGGAAGCCCCAACAGCTTAAGAAAAGCTTACCAAGATATCGTGTCGACCTGTTGAAAAACATAGAAACAAGGAACAGGTATAGAACGACACTCTCAAGCAAGTTGTCAAGAAACCAAACCCATGGAAGCTCCAACAGCAGAAGAAATTTACCGATTGGTCGACGAAAGCGCATCCATCATCGGAGAAACTGCTAGTGAAATCCTGGGAATTCAGACCCATTTAGATAAACCGTGGATCACCCCCGAAATTATTGATCTATGTGTGCAGAAGCGCGTCCATGCTAACAAGGTAGATCGACAAAGCAAGGACGAGTACAAGAGGCTGAAGCGCCTAGTAGAAAAGAAAATCCGGCAAGCTCTACGACACTACGTCAATGATAAATGTCGTGAGTGTGAAGAAGCCTTTCAAAAAGGTAATAGCCACTTCATGCACAAGAAAGTCCGTGAACTGTCAAAAAAGAAGTCATCGGCCGCTCCTACACTGTTAGATAAACACAGGCTCCAAATCACGGACTCCGAGGCAAGACGAGAACGTTGGAAGGATCACTTCAGAGAAAAACTGAACCCCGCAATAACGCCCGACCCGAACATCTTACTATATTTCCTACTACCGCAGTACCCAGTACACCCAAGCCCTTCTCCACTAAGAGATGAATTACTCTCAGCAATAAAATCTCTAAAAATTAATAAAGCCCCAGGCCCGGGTGGTATTCAGTCAGAACTATTAAAAGCAGGCCCAGAAGAACTGGTCGATATCTATCACAAAGTCATAACAAGTGTTTGGGAAACGGGCCACTTCCCCAGATCTTGGGCGAAAGCCACCATCGTACCCCTTTTTAAAAAAGGGGAAAAGGGCGACTGTAACAGCTACAGACCAATAAATTTAACTAACCAACCGGCGAAGATTCTTACAAAAATTCTCCTTGACCGTATGTAATCTCTGACAAACAATATCTTAGGGGAATACCAAGCAGGCTTTCGAAAAGACCGCTCCACCATAGACCAGATTTTCTCCACTCGGCAAATGATGGAGAAGTATATCAAGTTTGTGAAAGAGCTGCTACTACTATTCATTGATTTCAAGTAGGCTTTTGACTTGATATGGCGAGATGGATTATGGCACATCCTGCTACACTATGGAGTCCCTGAAAACATAGTAATCCTGATAAGAGACATGTATTCACATTTCGTCAGCCAAGTTCAAACGCCAGAGGGATTGACAGAAGGGTTTCTGACATCGGCGGGCGTTCTTCAAGGTTGTCTCTTGTCACCCCAACTCTTTAACCTGTTCCTCAACGCAGCGCTATCATTTGCCGAGACTGTTGACGGTGCAGAAATTGGAGGGAAGCTTATCGATAAATTGGCATACGCAGATGACATCGAAAAATTCAACAGTCAAGAGCATCTACTCTAAGCTGACACCGACGAATTAGTGTCGGCAACCGAGGCCGTTTGGGATGGTCGTTAACACAGCCAAAACCAAGGTTATGCGTGTGTCTCGAGACCCTACTCTAAGAAACGTGCGGCTAACAATAAAAGGAGAGCCAGTAGAAAATGTTGACTCCTTCGTCTACCTAGGGAGCCTCGTAACTTCTGATAACGACTGCTCGAGATCGATCAAACGAAGACTTGGCCTGGCAGGCGCCAGCTTCAAGAACCTCTTGCCAATCTGGAAAAACAAGACTCTGTCAACTTCTCTGAAGGTGTGACTCTTCAACTCCCTCATAATCCCAATTGCTTTATACTCAAGCGAAACTTGGTCAATAAAGGCTGACGATGAGCGAAGAATCTCCGCATTTGAAACTAAATGCCTTAGACCCATTGCAGGGATCACCTACATTGACCGAGTCTCAAATGAAGACCTCCGAAAACTACTCCGTTGTCCCCGCACCATCATGGACCGGGTCAGAAACCAGCAAGGCTTGGCCATATCCAGCGAATGTCGGCCAACCAGCTCCCAAAAATCACATTCGAAGGACGGGTTCACGGTACGCGCCCTAGAGGCCGACCTCGTAAGAGATGGACCGACAACTTCCAGGCCAATAACCTCCCCCAGCTACTTCGTCTAGCGCCAGATAGATCGAACTACCGTCGCCACATCATTTGTTAAGAAGAGAAGAAGCCCCAATACAGCCACAAAGGCCGGACGGGACTTAAGTCAAGTCAAGTAAGTTAATTCTTTGATCAATAAAGTAACATCTTTACATGAATGTGTATTAAACAGCTACAATTCTATGGAACAATGTGGGCGATAGGCACCAATATACTTGTTAAAATACAGGCCAACTTTATTAATGATTTTAGTGATGTAATGTTGCTCGACTAGGCCTACAAATCCCTAATTCGAAAACCAGATATGTTAAAAAATTGAGGAGACCCTGATCCAAAAATTTAAGCCGCTGTAGGCATTCTGATATTGTATGCATAAAAAGAACTAAATTATACATATGTTTGTCTTTTAATGTGAATTTGAAAACGTATGCTTTTCATTTCAACATATACTAAAAACCAGAAATTAGATTACTACTATAATCTTTAATACTGGGTGTTATCACCCAAAACTAGAGTATTACTACATTTTAAATGTCACTTAAGTTACACTGGGAAAGCCGGGACAAGTTTGAATTCTCGACACAAATTACAATAATCTCAAAACCTGAGACAGGGAAAGTAACAAAAATAGAGTATTCTTAAGCCCAAAAATATAATTTGCCTTGTATATTGCTTCAATTTGCAATAGGTATTCTGCTTACCATACACCAAGAAAAAACGCATGCAGATCCTTTAAAATAGTGTTATGCGTTGAGGAAATACAAGGTCTACAGCTTAAACTGTTAAATCATTTAAATAATTTCCGTCAAAGTATCAAAGACATCAAACTAAAACATTTTTCTTCTTTGGGCCCATCTTGCGTCTCTTCATGCCTAGAAACCGCGAATTCTCAAATATTTTTTTTTTGGTTATTCAAAATTATGAAGTTTTAAAAGCAGCATCCGACTTTCATCAGTATTGCCAAGTCGAGTCGTGAAAATAGATAGGCAAAATTAACTAGGAAAAACTTAACAACGCTTTTCGTCCGTAGAAATTCAAACAACAATCTGTTGATTCCCAAAAAACAATTACAACTTCATACGCTACAGGTTATTTAGCTGTTAGGTGCAATGTGTTTTTAGCTTATTTTTTGCTGATTTTTTCATACGTATCAATATATATATATATATATATATATATATATATATATATATATATATATATATATATATATATATACTAGCTGTTATATACTAGCTACCCCAACACCTAGTTGGTGGGGGCGCTTCGCACCCCCCAAGCCCTCCCGCGCGCGCAAGTCGTTACGCGCCATATTAGTTACGCGCCATTGTAGTTGTGTCCCTGTGTCTCACCTGTGAATATAGATAGATATATATATATATATTTTTAACTACGTAAAACTTGCGAATGTACAACATTCTTGGCTGTCCCATAGTCTGTGCATATAAATAGATTGTCAGGTTTAAACGACTCTTGAACATGCAACATATAATTGTCCATGGGGAAAACAATCTGTATTCAGATCTATACCTCATTATTCTAATGATTGCCCTTGAGCTTTGTTGATGGTGATTGCTAATCAAACATTCCCTGTGTCACTGTCGTCATTTATATATCCCCCTGTGCCCCCCAGCATCCCCGTTGTTGTTGTTTCCCTGTGTCCCGGTCGTCATTTGTGTCCCGGTGTCCCAGTCTGTAATTTCTCTTTGAGTGTCGCGGTCGTCATTTATATTCCCTGTGTCCCGGTCGTCATTTGTGTTCCGGTGTCCCGGTCTGTAATTTCTCTTTGAGTGTCCTGGTCGTCATTTATATTCCCTGTGTCCCGGTCGTCATTTGTGTCCCGGTACTTTGTTGATGGTGATTGCTAATCGAACATTACTTGTGTCCTGGTCGCTTTCTATTTGAGTGTCCCGGTCGTCATTTATATTCCCTATGTCCCGGTGTCCCGGTCGTCATTTGTGTCCCGATGTCCCGGTGTGTAATTTCGTCGATCTACAAACATGACGTCAGTCGACACACAAACATGACGTCACTCGACACACAGACAACTTATTTTTATATATATAGTTGTCCCGGTGTCCCGGTCGTCATTTGTGTCCTGATGTCCCGGTGTGTAATTTCGTCAATCAACAAACATGACGTCAGTTGACACACAAACATGACGTCATTCGACACACACACACACAGACAACTTATTTTTATATATATAGATAGACTAGCTGTTGGCTAGTCTAGCTAGTCTAGCGCCCCCACCAACACCTAGTTGGTGGGGGCGCAACGTGCCCCCAAGCCCCCCCGCGCGCGTAAGTATATATATATATATATATATATATATATATATATATATATATATGTGTGTGTGTTTTTAACTACGTAAACTACGTCTATAAATATATGTGTGTTTTTTAACTACCTCATGATTCTAATGATTGCCCTTGCGCTTGGTTGATGGTGATTGCTAATCGACCATTCCCTGTGTCGCCGTCGTCATTTATATATCCCCCTATGCCCCCCGGCGTCCACGTTGCAGTTGTGTCCCTGTGTCCCGGTCGTCATTTATATTCCCTGTGTCCTGGTCGTCATTTGTGTCCCGGTGTCCAGTCTGTGATTTCTCTTTGAGTGTCCCGGGCGTCATTTATATTCCTTGTGTCCCGGTGTCCCGGTCTGTATATACATTCGTTTTTTAATTGGTCTTTTTTTTAGTTTTTAGTTTTTCACCTTTTTTTTAGTTTTGTTAGTTATAGCTCATGATTCTAATGATTGCCCTTGAGCTTTGTTGATTATGATTGCTAATCGAACATTCCCTGTGTCACCGTCGTCATTTATATATCCCCCTGTGCCCCCCGGCGTCCCCGTTGTAGTTGTGTCCCTGTGTCCCGGTCGCCATTTATATTCCCTGTGTCCCGGTCGTCATTTGTATGCCGGTGTCCCGGTTTGTATATACATTCGTTTTTGAAATGGTATATGATGAAATAAATTTTTGTATTTTTCCCCTTTTTTCTTTTTAGTTTTTTTGGTTTTTACTTTTTTAGTTCTTTTTTATTTTTTCTTTTTAGTTTTTTTTATTTTTATTTTTTTTAGTTTTGTTTTTCTCTTTTATTTTTCATTTTTTTTCCTTTTTTTCTTTTTTTTTCTTTTTTTTAGTTTTTTAGCTTTTTTAGTTTTTTAGCTTTTTTAGTTTTTTAGCTTTTTTAGTTTTTTATTAGTTTTTAGTTTTTTTTTAGTTTTTAGTTTTTACCTTTTTTTTTAGTTTTTTTTTTACTTATATCCTGGTCGTCATTTATACTCCCTGTGTCTCGGTCGTCATTTGTGTCCCGGTGCTTTGTTGATGGTGATTGCTAATCGAACATTCCTTGTGTCCCGGTCGCTTTCTCTTTGAGTGTCCCGGTCGTCATTTATATTCCCCTATGTGCCGGTGTCCCGGTCGTCATTTGTGTCCCGATGTCCCGGTCTGTAATTTCGTCAGTCGACACACAAACATGACGTCACTCGACACACAGACACACAGACAACTTATTTTTATATATACTAGTTAGTGGGGTTGTTTTTTTGTAGTTTTTATCTTTTTTTTTTAGGTTTTTTAGTTTTTTTTACTTATGTCCTAGTCGTCATTTATTTATATTCCCAGTATCCTGGTCGTCATTTGTGTCCCAGTGTCGCAGTCTGTAATTTATCTGCGTCCCAGGCGTCATTTCTATTCCCTGTGTCCCGGTCGTCATTTGTGTCCCAGTGTCCTGGTCAGTAATTTATCTTTGAGTGTTCCAGTCTGTAATTTCTCTTCGAGTGTCCCGGTCGTCATTTATATTCCCTGTGTCTCGGTTTTTAGCTTTCTTTTTCTACTTTATTTTTCAGTTTTTTTCCTTTTTTTAGTTATTCTTCTTTTTCAGTTTTTAGTTTTTTTAGTTTCTTTTTATTAGTTTTTTTTTTCTTTTTATTTTTTTGTAGTTTTTACCTTTTTTAGTTTTCTTTTAGTTTTTTTTCTTTTTTAGTATTTAGTTTTTTACCTTTTTTTTAGTTTTTTAGCTTTTTATTTTTTTAGTATTTTCTTTTTAGTTTTTTTGTAGTTTTTACCTTTATTAGTTTTTTTTTCTTCTTTTGTATTTTACCTTTTTTATTTTTTTTTTCTTCTTTTGTATTAATGCTAAAGCCAAGGTTCGAACCTGGAACCTCTCGGACCTGGAACATAACGCTTTACCAGCTCAGCTACTTCGGCTTGAATACATTTGTTTTTGAATTGGTATATGATGTGTCCCGGTCGTCATTTATATTCCCTGTGTCCGGTCGTCATTTGTTTCCCGGTGTCCCGGTCTGTAATTTCTGTATGTAATTGGTCTGTAATTGGTGGGGGCGCTTCGCTCCCCCCAAGCCCCCCCGCGCGCGCAAGTCGTTACGCGTCATATTAGTTACGCGCCATTGTAGTTGTGTCCCTGTGTCCCACCTGTGAATATAGATAGATATATACATATTTTAACTACGTAAAACTTGCGAATGTACAACATTCTTGGCTGCCCCATTGTCTGTGCATATAAATAGATTGTCAGGTTTACCAACTCTTGAACATGCAACATATAATTGTCCATGGGAAAAACAATCTGTATTCAGATCTATACCTCATTATTCTAATGATTGCCCTTGAGCTTTGTTGATGGTGATTGCTAATCGAACATTCCCTGTGTCCCTGTCGTCATTTATATATCCCCCTGTGCCCCCCGGAGTCCCCGTTGTTGCTGTTTCCCTGTATCCCGGTCGTCATTTGTGTCCCGGTGTCCCAGTCTGTAATTTCTCTTTGAGTGTCGCGGTCGTCATTTATATTCCCTGTGTCCCGGTGTCCCGGTCGTCATTTTTGTCCCGGTCGTCATTTGTGTTCCGGTGTCCCGGTCTGTAATTTCTCTTTGAGTGTCCTGGTCGTCATTTATATTCCCTGTGTCCCGGTCGTCATTTGTGTCCCGTTGCTTTGTTGATGGGGATTGCTAATCGAACATTCCTTGTGTCCCGGTCGCTTTCTCTTTGAGTGTCCCGGTCATCATTTATGTTCCCTATGTCCTGGTGTCCCAGTAGTCATTTGTGTCCCGATGTCCCGGTGTGTAATTTCGTCAATCAACATAAATGACGTCAGTCGACGCACAAACATGACGTCACTCGATACACAGACAACTTATTTATCTATATATATATAAATAAGTTGTCTGTGTGTGTGTGTTTGTGTCCGTTGAGTGACGTCATGTTTGTGTGTCGACTGACGTCATGTTTTCGACTGACGAAATTACAGACGGAGACATCGGGACACAAATGACGACCGGGACACCGGCACATAGGGAATATAAATGACGACCAGGACACTCAAAGAGAAAGCGACCGGGACACAAGGAATGTTCGATTAGCAATCACCATCAACAAAGCACCGGGACACAAATGACGACCGGGACACAGGGAGTATAAATGACGACCAGGACATAAGTAAAAAAAACTAAAAAAAAAGATAAAAACTACAAAAAAACTAAAAAGAAAAAAAACTAAAAAAGCTAAAAAACTAAAAAAACTAAAAAAGAAAAAAAAACAAAAAAGGAAAAAAAAAAAGAAAAATAAAGGAGAAAAACAAAACTAAAAAAATAAAAATAAAAAAAAACTAAAAAGAAAAAAGAAAAAAAACTAAAAAAACTAAAAAAAAAGTAAAAACCAAAAAAAAACTAAAAAGAAAAATAGGGGAAAAATACAAAAATTTATTTCATCATATATCATTTCAAAAACGAATGTATATACAGACCGGGACACCGGGATACAAATGACGACCGGGACACAGGGAATATAAATAACGACCGGGACAAAGGGACACAACTACAACGGGGACGCCGGGGGGCACAGGGGGATATATAAACGACGACGGGAACACAGGGAATGTTCGATTAGCAATCACCATCAACAAAGCTCAAGGGCAATCATTAGAATCATGAGGTATAACTAAAAAAACTAAAAAAAGGGTAAAAAACTAAAACCTAATAAAAAGACCAATTCAAAAACGAATGTATATACAGACCGGGACACCGGGACACAAATGACGACCGGGACACCGGGACACAAGGAATATAAATGACGCCCGGGACCCTCAAAGAGAAATCACAGACTGGGACACCGGGACACAAATGACGACCGGGACACATGGAATATAAATGACGACCGGGACACAGGGACACAACTACAACGGGGACGCCGGGGGCACAGGGGGATATATAAATGACGACGGCGACACAGGGAATCGTCGATTAGCAATCACCATCAACAAAGCTCAAGGGCAATCATTAGAATCATGAGGTATAGATCTGAATACGGATTGTTTTCCCATGGACCATTATATGTTGCATGTTCAAGAGTCGGTAAACCTGACAATCTATTTATATGCACAGACAATGGGACAGCAAAGAATGTTGTATATCCGCAAGTTTTACGTAGTTAAAACATATATATATATATATATATATATATATATATATATATATATATATATATATATATATATATATATATATATATATATATATATACATATATATATATATATATATATATATATACATATATATATATATATATATATATATATATATATATATATATATATATATATATATATATATATATATATATATATATATATTCACAGGTGGGACATAGGGACACAACTACAATGGCGCGTAACTAATATGGCGCGTAACGACTTACGCGCGCGGGAGGGGCTTGGGGGGGGGGGTGGCGCAAAGCGCCCCCACTAACTATGTGTTGGGGTGGTTGGGTGGCAACAGCTAGTATATATATAAGATGTCCCGGTGTCCCGGTCGTCATTTGTGTCCCGATGTCCCGGTGTGTAATTTCGTCAATCAACAAACATGACGTCACTCGACACACACACACAGACAACTTATTTTTATATATATAGAAGATATAAAGATATATGGCTGTATGAGTTTCTGCTGAACCAGTCTAAACACAAGGTTTCTCTCCCATTGGCCTTATTACTTCAAATTTTCTCTAGGCATAGTTCTGTAACAACGGGAAATTTACGATTTATACCTTTCTGATCGCAGAAAATAGCTAATCGAACGGCAATCCTATCTTGATTAAGTTTCATCAAATCTGGGAAACCATCATCCATCAATATGTGTTCTAAAGGAGAAATCTTCTTGGACTCCATAATATATGGAAGCACCAATAATCCAAGATCCATTTCTGTTGCAACCACCAGTTTTCCATTTTCTTCTACTGTTTCGTTGATGAACCACGACCTGCACAACACAAATGTTTAGTGTTAAGTTTTACAAGCAGGGCCGTCACGTATGGGGGATGGGAGGACAACCCACCCCCCAATGCTTTAAGCCACTCGGTAAGAAAATGAGTCGGTAAAATCGTGGTGTGAAGCACTACGATTTTCCTACGCTAAAAAAGATTTCGTTAAACAAAAACCAGATAAATACTGACATGTCATCTACAGAAATCTCTATCTTGGTCGGTAAACACAGCAGTGTTACCTATTCCTGCCGTGATTTTACGAATGGTGCTACAATTTTCCATTTGGTTAAATAAAGAGCATGAAGATACTGACATGACATATACCGAAATATCTATTTCGGTCGGCAAATGCAGCAGTTTTACTGACTCATGCCGGGATTTTACGACTGGCCACAGTTTTTCCTTCAGTTAAAGAACCTGAAAACACGGATACGACATCTAACGAAATCTCAATCTAGGTTGGTATATGTAACGGTTTTACCGACTTGTGTCGTGAATTTACGGACGGTGCCAAAATTTTTCGTTCAGTTAAATGAAGAACATGAAAATACTGATAGGATGTGTACCATAACTTCAATCTTGGTCGGTAAATGTAGCGGTATACCAATTTCCGCAGTAATTTTTCGGGCGGTGCCACTATTCTCTATTCGGTTAAATGAAGAATATGAAAATGATTACATAGTATCCACCAAAATCTCGGTCGGTTAATGCAACGGTTTTACCAACGAATGCCCTGATATTACGGATAGCGCTACAGTTTTTTCATTCTGCTAAATGAAGAACGTGGGACACAGTAAAGCTTATCGTGTAGAATTTGTTCATTTGATAGCTTTGCTCTTTCAGCCAAAATATAAAACAAGTCCGAAGTCTTGCTCAAATAGTTTAATCAAAGATCAAGGCCTTCAATTCCAAATTTTTCACTGTATCTTAGTGCCGAAACAAATTAACAAGCAAAGTAGGAAAGACCTATGATGTACAGCTTCACCCAAAACTAGTTTAAATTGCAAAACTAAGTCTTTAATGGACAGCACCTTTCTGTCTAAGTAAGTACTAAAGCCTTGAAAAGACAGCAAAAAGACGAATTAATTGAAAACCGACGAGGGGTAAAGGTTTTTGTGGATATAGTGGAAACACCAGAAACATAACATATAGCTCTCCGTGGCGCGGCTGATGACAGCAATGAAAATTTTCCTCATATTGTTAACCTTGTTTCAACCCACATTTCAGCAATCGGTTGCGTGAAAAACGATAGAAAGGGATACGGTGAAGTACCTTAGTGATGCTTGCATGGCCTTGCTGAAGTTCATTCATAAGGCACTTGATGAGGGAAGAATTCCAGCTGCAATTTTCCTTGCTGTCAGAAAAGCATTTGACAGCATATTACATGCTATTCTATCTCCAAAATGGAACACAGGGATACGGGGAAACAGTTATCATTGATTTGTAACTTATTTATCTAAAAGGTCTATCAACATCGACCGTGAGCTTCAAGATCAATTCCGTGTTGATTTTTATGTCCCTCAAGGGTCTATCCTAGGACCTCTTTTATTCCTTATATTCATCTATGATCTTTTTATCGCTGTATTTGATGCAAATCGCCTTGCCTTAAATCTAGCTATATCTAATCTACTTATTTTTTCCAGATGAGGCACTTCTTGTCCTTTGGTTTAAACTATTTCTACTACGCATAGTGATATAACTCGTCTCCCGATTGACATGTACGGTTACTGGGTATTTTATTGGACGAAAATCTTTCCTTCAAACATCACTGTACTCTCGTGAAACTTGAGCTCCCCAGAAACCTAGAAATTCTTCGGAAGCTTAGTCATAGTTTCCTCTTTCTCTCCCTCATTCAACCTTATATGCACTACTATCCAACATTATGGCTATCGACATTTTCTTTTTTTACCTTCCCTGTTTTCAAAATATGTAGCACAGCAATTAAATTTTAGTGCCCAAGGTGACAGATCAGCTCAGCATGAATTAATTGGATGGTCAATACACATACGTCTTTCTTCCCTCTTGTTCCATTTTCAAGCATTTTCATGGACTTCTCCCTAACGTCTTCAAACAATTATATCTTTTAAATTCTGAACAACAAAATGAATCTTCTGTTTCTAATTCTCATAGAAATAATATGCATATTTTCATACATAAAACCAAAATCATAAGATCGGATTTCAATCCAATTTTATGTTGTGCATCCATATGGAATTCCCCACCAGTTAAAATTCGGCTATGTCATTCTTATGGACAATTTAAAAAAGAGCAAACCCACCACCTCATGTGCCTAGATAGTTAGTTCTCTCCTTCCTTCTTTTTTAGAGGGAGCTTTAAACTTCCCTTCTTTCCCAAGCTTTAACCTGTGTGATTACCTAAGAACATTTATTAGAATTTAATTGGTAATCAGTTATTGGATTTTTTTTTATTTTTTGGCTATTTGACAGTTTTGCATTAGAGTACCCTTGAGGACTGGGAATTAGAGTTCTTATAAAACAAGCAAACGAGGGAAGTTACCTGCCACAAGCGTCGGTGTACCTGCAAACAAATACAATTTCAAATAGGGATAGATCCAGTTATTTAGACAGTGAAAAAACAGGTACAATAGTTCAGATATTTCGATCACATATACAGCGACCGTCTTTCCAATGAAGGAAAACAAATTTCAAAGGAAGGTGACAAAGCCTTCTGTTGACAAATTTCATTAGAAGTTTGTTTTACATTTTGGCAAGATTAAAAAAGGAAACTTAGATCAAGACTTTGAATGAGTTTTATTATTGAACTCTCTCTGAAAATAATCCGGAAGTTCATTATATTGTGAAGGACCCAAAAATGTATTTATTTTGTTGTGTATAAATATGCTAGTTTCAATTTTATTATTTGATGTTTCTACTGAAGACGGTCGCTGTATACATGATCGAAATATCTGGACTTTTGTACCTGTTTTTCACTGTCTAAATAAATAGATTTATCCTCATTTGAGAGTTTATGTTTTCATCATAGAACGGCAATGTGGTCTAAGAAAACAATACCTAATTTAAGGTGCTGCGTCAAAAATACGGTGTAACTCCAAGAAGCTATCTCTTAAACCGCGGGGAATAGGTGAGCACGGACAGACACTTCCCTTGTTAATCTGTATAGCTTAGGCTGGCTGCATGGTAATCAAGCATCGACAGGTTGTGTGTCTTGTGCTGAACTTTTTACAGCAGCATATAGAACCCTGTGTTTTTATAACCAGATTAAAGAGGCGTATTGTGAAGAGTTTTATTTGAAACTGAACCAACCGTGGAGAGACCTCAAGTGTGTAAGTGCAGGTTGCAATTGCGGGTAAATTGTGTCCCATAGAAAATACGTAATAGAAAGATATGGAGGTGCGGAAGGCAGTGGTTTAAACATGTTGAGTTTTATTGCTTGTTTTGCTCGTTTTTGTATATGTTGTTATGTCTATGACAAAGAGCCTTTAATTGAACGTATATTTATACAGCGAAAGACAAGGCTTCAACCATTTAAGTTGCTTCAAAGTGTTTTGGAAAAGATACATTTAAGCATGCAATCGATACGTGCAAAAATACTTTATCGGTGGATATTTTTGAAAAGTGAAAAGCCTTTCATTCTGAAACATCGTTCATGTCAAATTTATCAGAAATAATCGGTGGCACAGTGCAACGCGACAAGCCTCCATCGTTTTTGTTAGAGTAAACATCTCGGGTGTGCCATCATTTCCAAACGATGCACCGACGGCTGTGGTCGTAAGATGAAAACCCGGCCCCTGCAACAGCCGCAGTCATCCCCTCCTACTTGTTCCAGAGTTATTAAAACTGAACATACCAGCATTATTAAAGTTGGTGCCGATTACAATATTTCCCAGATTACAGGGTCTATTAGTAGCGTCGTAAGTGAAGTGAGGTATGAAAGTTCTAGAATCGTGGAGCTGAACATTAAAACAAAAAAGAACTTGATCTAGCAACCATGTTTGGCGTCGATTAAACACTGCCTTTGCCAAGTGATTTTGACAACTGGAAAGAAGCACTTCGCTGCTCAAAGGCCTCATCAAGACTCAATTCGTCTGCCCGTGCGTAATTTTCTACCCACGTGTAAAACCAAAATTCGTTTTACAAGATATATAATGATTGCTTGTAGCAATGAGTGCTTGAAACTTCATTGCTTACAATTTCCTTGCTTGAACAGCAAGGAAAATCACTTTTTTGGGTAGCACTGATATGTCCTCTTTTTTTTCTTTTTTTGCACTATCAGCAAGGCACTGGAACATCATATGGAGTTGATTAAAGGCTTCTTTGAAAAAAAAATTGCTATATCTAATGTCTTTTGTAAGCAAATAAATAATCAGAATAACGGCGTTCCGTGACTACTAAGCTTCCTGCGTTGGCCCTGTGTTTACATTTTCAGTTATGTACACTTGGCAGTTCTGAGTAGAATAATTTCTTCTTTGTGTCACACACAATCAAATGAATGAATTATGGGTCAGTTGAACATATGAATTTATCTTAGAGAAAATAACATTCCTCTCTTAAATTGCATAAGCATTTACATTAGGATCAGCAGCAGTCACAACAGATTCATAGTTTAACTTGATGCAGCGACTGCTGCAGCAGTCACTGTAACCTAGTAAATAACGATTTTCAGTCAGAACCAAAATTTAAAAAAAACCTTTAAAAAAAATAAAACGCGAGAGTCAGGCGAGAAAACATTGCCATTTGACTCTGAATCAGGAATATTAACTGTGATTTTGATCAATCCTTATGGTAAAAGTATTTTGTATAAACAAATTTATCAGAATTTCGTAACATAGCCTCAAAACTCTCAAAAATGGTGTCAAATTAAAATGAATAGTCATGCAAAACGTGGAAATAAATGAGGACCGATAAATAAAATCTAAAACGAACACGAATTAAAATGATTAATAAGATCAAAATTTAAAGCAGAAATTATCACAAATATCTACATACAGAGGGTAACAAGTAATTGAGACAGTAATTATTTTTGTTATTACTTTACCTTTTCCATTCAGCTGTGTTTTTAAGCATATCATAAATCAAATTTTTTCTATTTGTTGAAGTATTTTTGCGATTTCATCAAATTATTTTATATACACCGCAGTTTTGAGGGAAATAAATAAATAATTGTTATAACTGCTATATTTGATTTTAAACAATAGGTAAAACATTGCCCATAAAACACTGATTAAAATCGCTGTTAAAGTTGCTGATAGATGACCAGAACTCTCAGTAATTAACTTAATCGGCATATAATTTGCGGCTAGTAGCACCTCTTACAAGGGCATATCCAGTTGTTAAAGAAATTGAGAATGGTCTTTATAAATGTTTTGTAAATAATTGTTTGATTATATAACTTCTAACTTTAACTATGTCTACTTACCTGGAGACATCATTAATGCAATTTGCCTCAAAAATCGTATCAGCTTTTTTGTCTGGCATTAAAAACAATCTTGATTCTTTCGTTCTAGGGTGAGGAAGTCGCAGGACAATCAAACCACAACTGGTGTCTTCAAGTAAATATTCTAAAAGAGAGTAACGGTGCATTAAATGTCCCTAGTAAATACTATGACAAATGTTATCAAAGGTTAAATGTCTATGTGTCTTGAATAATGAATTTGGCTCATGAAATTGGCTCAAATGAATAAATCTCGTTGTTATATAAGTGAGTTTTTTTCTGCAATGTCCCTAGTAAATACTATGACAAATTTTATCAAAGGTTAAATGTCTATGTGTCTTGAATAATGAATTTGGCTCATAAAATTGGCTCAAATGAATAAATCTCGTTGTTATACAAGTGAGTTTTTTCTGCAATGTCCCTAGTAAAATACTATGACAAATTTTATCAAAGGTGGTTAGTCTATGTGTCTTGAATAATGAATTTGGCTCATGAAATTGGCCAAATTTCATGAATTGAGCCAATAATGAAATTGGCTCAAATGAATAAATCTCGTTGTTATATAAGTGAGTTTTTTTCTGCAATGTCCCTAATAAATACTATGACAAATTTTATCAAAGGTTAAATGTCTATGTGTCTTAATTTAATTTATCCAGCATCATTTATTGACAAAAAAACCTTAACATAAACAAATCCCCTCCAAATACCACTGCATGATATGGAGGAGAGACAACTAAACAAATCCAAAAGAAGAAAAAATGAAAACAATTTAACATAAACCTAAGAAGGGGTTTAAAAACATAACACAACTACATCATCATATTCCCTGCTCATTTAATACTCCACACTAAACTCCTTCCTAAACAAACGTCAATAAACATAAAACTCTATATTTAATGATTTAATATCAATTTAATCTACCATTTATGTATCTTATTACATTAATAATAAAAATCATGTTTAGAAAACAATTCATTCTTCAACTGCCCTTCAAATTCACTTAAATTACTATTTAAATTTTTTAATGCAATGAATCCCACAGCTTAGCCCCTCTAAAAACAAGAGAAAACCCTGATTTAGACGTAACTAAATTATTAACGTAAATTTTGTTCATTGACTTTGTGCCATGGGAATCAACTTCATTAACTTAGTGACCACACCCATAGATGGGAGGATGTACTCGCACCAAAACTGGTTGAAAGGGTCCCCCTCCTGAGAAATGGAAAACACTTGGCTGGAAATGCAACTCCTTAGCATTATTGGCCACTTTCCAGCAAAAAGCATCCTATGTTTAATAATAATAATAATAATTTATTTATGACCCACAAAATACATAAAACTGTGGAGTAAACACACAAAAACAGAAAAAAACGAGAAAAAAACATAACAACATAAATAACATAACAACATACAACACAAATAAATTACCTCAATTCCAAAAAAGGCCAAAGAGGGTGAAAAACACAAATCATTTGCTGAGCTTTAAGAGATATACCTGTAGATAATTAATTCAGTCGCGAAGGCGCATCAATGATGTCAAATTTAGAAACGACTGTATGATTCCGATACCAACGAGGCAGAAGTAGCAAATACTTGCAATACTTAAAATATCCTGAACGTATTTTCTTTGTATCCTTCTTGCAAAGGAGGAAAGGAAAAACAGAAAGATAAAAACAACAGGGGCACAAAAACTAGAATAAAGACGGCATAGTCCTTTTCGACGGAATAAAAAACGGAATAAAGACGGCACGCTAGAATATAAGCATTTTATATTCTTTGTTCAAAGCAGTTTATAAGCATTGTTTCAAATAGCCAAATTTCAAGAGGTACAGCAGAAAAAAGTTATATCGACACAGATCAATCAAAATGAAAACAGCAATTAAAACGTTGTAAACAGTAGCATATTACAAAAATATTGGTCAGAGAAGAAAGAAACTGAAATTTTATTAAAATAAAGGAGCCAATTATTTCATCTATACACAATTTCGAGGAGTTTTTTTTCTTTTCTTGGCTGCACCTATAGGTACAACTTAGTAAAGAGTGAATCAGGGCCCATAGAAACCAAAAGTTCAAAAACAAAAACAAAAAAAAAACTGTCAAATCAGGAAGGATCGCCATTTGAAGCTGATCCGAGAATGACAATTGCTATTTGGGGTAAACTTAACGGTAACAGATTGTTGCAAAAAAAAAGAATATACGGCAATTAAAAGAAATTTTAACCCTCAAGAATCGTGTCGGATCGAAATAAAAGCTGCGCCACCATAATCGAAAACCCGCATATGGGAATTACAGCACACATCTTGGACAACAAGGAAAACAACTTTTCCGCATGGGATGTAGCGATATGTTTCCTTTTTTAGTCTAGTTTTCCCAGGGATGATCGTACCAAACGAGTGATCGTAGGATTATTTGAAAAGAAATTTCCATAAATAGTGGGTTTTTTTCAGTAAAGAACGATAATATTAATAGTAGATGTACACAGGTTTACAGCAGGTGTATTCTCAATACCAACTTTTTCAAAACCAATTTTGGGGCAAAAGAGTGTTCAATCCCAAAAAACTTTAGAAACCTCGTTTTTAACGAGCTATTTTAAAATACAATTATTTTCATCAATATTGCTTTTGATTAATATTTCATTCTAACGTTAACAACTTGAATGTTATGCTATTTCAGATTCTTCCTATTATGCTTGTCTTTTTATATTTCTATTTTTGAAACTAGTGGTTCAAAAGTTCTCCTATTTTGAATATCTTATTGTAAATTTCAATAACTTAAAACTTAAATTAAGCTTAACCTTTCACAAAAACTACAAATTTGATTTCAGATAGCTCCACTTAGACCCAATTTTCGTGAGAGAAGAATGTTTTACTTTAGGTAGTCGTATTATAGGCATACATTTTGGTAAAGAACAGAAAAGAATGTTGTAGCCCCCACGATTGCTCATAATTCAAAGTCTCCTTTTAATTAATATTTTATTGTTGTATGTAATATTGACTTTTTTTTTATTCTATCCACTACTTTAAAGGTTAAATTTTAATGTTTCACATTTACAAAATAAATTATTTGATTTTACTGTTTACTAATATTATAAAAATTTAGATATACTTAAAATGAAAATATAAACAAGGCTAGAATTGCTAATTTTACAAAAGTAAATAATAATTGAAAAAAATAAGAAGATTTGTGAATAGACCTATTGGGCAAAAATAATAAAGCCGTGTTTTATCTAGCAACCGATCCAACATAGATTTATGCTGCTTACAACTCACAGACAACTAAACGCGACAAAACTGATCACGCACAAAATTGTTTTGCAAGTACTGCTACTCATACTGACCATAAGAAAGATTAATTTTAAAAACAAAGTTTTTCCAAGGGAAGTAAAGAGCGGAGTTGAAAGTTAAAACAGACAAAAATTATTATTTCATGGCCTGTCTAATTTATATCAATAAAACTAGTACAAAATAAACCAAATAATTATGTTTCCTTATGTTTCTAGGATTATAGAAAACTAAACGCAAACGTCAAGTATAATAAACAGGAATATTGATTTGGGAGACAACAATAAACTAATCGATAAAGCTGTTCATAGTCTTACATCAGTTGTGACATCACTAACTTTTACTATACAGTTATAATTATCCTGAAAACATAAACGTAAAAGTAAAAATCTTTTTAATAGCCGCGAAGTAATTGAACAGTATACAGAAATACTGGATTGATTTACCAGGTAGAATTTTGGCTCGCCAGCTATAATACCAATAGTGAGTAATATACAATCTTAAATTGTAAGAAATATGTTTTAGTATTATTTAAAATGACAATCAAATAAGAAATAGACAACAGTGGATTTCAAGCTATGATACAAATTAAATAAAAAAAAACAAGATTTTTTAATTGAAAGTACGGAGCGACATTAAAACTTAAAACGAACAGAAATTACTTCGTATATGAAAGGCTGCTTCCTCATCAACGCCCCGCTCTTTACGCTAAAGTTTGACTCTTTCTCTCAACTCTTCTTTTTAAAACAGTAAAAACCTTTAGCGTAAAGAGCGGGGCGTTGATGAGGAAGCAGCCCCTTTCATATACAAAGTAATTTCTGTTCGTTTTAAGTTTTAATGTCGCTCCGTACTTTCAGTTAAAAAAAATTGTTTTTTTTATTTAATTTCTGAACGTTTTTGAATCAATGTATGTCTTGATTTGGAATAATTGAAACGAAATTTGCATATTTATTTTTTTTGGCTAAATGGCTTTCTCATAGTTTTGATCGAACGATTTTGAGAAAAAAAGGAGCGGGGGAGGAAGCCTAATTACCCTCCGATTGTTTATTTACTAATAAAAACGTAATGTTTACTAATTTTAAACGAATGTTTAAAAGTTTATTTGCTAATAAAAACGAATGTTTTTATTAGTAAAAGATAAACATATATATATATAATCTATTATATACTAGCTATTGGGGTGGCGGTTCGCGCCACCCCAACACCTAGTTGGTGGGGGCGCTTCGCACCCCCCAAGCCCCCCGCGTGCGTAAGTCGTTACGCGCCATTGTAGTTGTGTCCCTGCGTCCCACCTGTGAATATGTATATGTATATAGATATAAAAATATATATATAAATATATATATATATATATATATATATATATATATATATATATATATATATAAAAATATAAATATATATATATATATATATATATATATATATATATATATATATATATATATATATATATATATATATATATATATATATATATATACTAGCTGTTGGGGTGGCGCTTCGCGCCACCCCAATACCTAGTTGGTGGGGCGCTTTGCAACACCCCCCAAGCCCCCCCGCGCGCGTAAGTCGTTACGCGCCATTGTAGTTGTGTCCCTGTGTCCAACCTGCGAATATATATATATATATATATATATATATATATATATCTATATATATAAAAATAAGTTGTCTGTCTGTGGATGTGTGGATGGATGTGTCAGGTGACGTCACCTGAAAAAACTGGATTAGGTGACGTCAAAACTGAAAAAACTAAAAAAAGGCAAAAACTACAAAAAAAACTAAAAACTAATAAAAAAAATAAAAAAGCTAAAAAACTAAAAAAACTATAAAGGTAAAAACCAATAAAAAACTAAAAAAAAAACTGAAAAAACTAAAAAAAGGCAAAAACTACAAAAAAAAACTAAAAACTAATAAAAAAAGTAAAAAAGCTAAAAAACTAAAAAAACTAAAAAAACTAAAAAAATGTAAAAAAAAACTCTAAAAAAAAGGAAAAAACTGAAAAATAAGCTAAAATAAAGGTAAAAACCAATAAAAAACTAAAAAAAAAAGAGGAAAAAACTAATAAATGACGACACTCAAAGAGAAAGCGACCAGGACAAAAAACTAAAAAAAACTAAAAACTAATAAAAAAAATAAAAAAGCTAAAAAACTAAAAAAACTAAAAAAAGGTAAAAAACTAAAAAAACTAAAAACTAAAAAAAAACTAAAAAAGGTAAAAACTAAAAGAACTAAAAAAGAAAAAAATAAATGACGACACTCAAAGAGAAAGCGACCAGGACAAAAGGAATGTTCGATTAGCAATCAACAAAGCACCGGGACACAGGGAGTATAAATGACGACCAGGACACAAGTAAAAAAAAAAAATTAACAAAACTAAAAAGAAGGTAAAAACTACAAAAAAACTAAAAAGAAAAAAAAACTAAAAACTAATAAAAAAACTAAAAAATCTAAAAATCTAAATAAACTAAAAAAGAAAAAAAAAGGAAAAAAATAAAGGAGAAAAACAAAACTAAAAAACGAATGTATATACAGACCGGTACACCGGGATACAAATGACGACCGGGACACAGGGAATATAAATAACGACCGGGACACAGGGACACAACTACAACGGGGACACCGGGGGAAACAGGGGGATATAAATGACGACCGGGACAAAAAAACTAAAAAGAAATAAAAACTAAAAACTAATAAAAAAAACTAAAAAATCTAAAAATCTAAATAAGCTAAAAAAGAAAAAAAAGGAAAAAAATAAAGGAGAAAAACAAAACTAAAAAACGAATGTATATACAGACCGGGACACCGGGATACAAATGATGACCGGGACCCGGGACACAGGGAATATAAATGACGACCGGGACACAGGGACACAACTACAACGGGGACACCGGGGGAAACAGGGGGATAACCTGACAATCTATTTATATGCAAAGACAATGGGACAGCAAAGAATGTTGTATATTCGCAAGTTTTACGTAGTTAAAACCATATATATATATATATCTATATTCACAGGTGGGACATAGGGACACAACTACAATGGCGCGTAACTATTATGGCGCGTAACGACTTACGCGCGCGGGGGGCTTGGGGGGGGGGCGCGAAGCGCCACCCCAACAGCTAGTATATATATATATATATATATATATATATATATATATATATATATATATATATATATATATATATATATATATATATATATATATATATATATATATATATATATATATATATATATATATATATATATATATATATATATATATATATATATATATATATATATATATATATATATATGTATATATATATATATATATATATATACATGTTTTTAACTACGTAAAACATGCGAATATACAACATTCTTCGCTGTCCCATTGTCTATGAATATAAATAGATTGTCAGCAACATATAATCCTGAACATGCAACATATAATTGTCCATGGGAAAAACAATCCGTATTCAGATCTATACCTCATTATTCTAATGATGTGTCCCTGTGTCCCGGTCGTCATTTATATTCCCTGTGTCCCGGTCGTCATTTGTGTCCCGGTGTGTAATTTCTCTTTGAGTGTCCCGGTCGTCATCTATATTCCCTGTGTCCCGGTCGTCATTTATATTCCCTATGTCCTGGTCGTGATTTGTGTCCGGGTGTCCCAGTCTGTAATTTCTCTTTGAGGTTCCCGGTCGTCATTTATATTCCCTGTGTCCCGGTCGTCATTTGTGTCCCGGTGTCCCGGTATGTAATTTCATCAGTTGACAAACATCACGTCAGTCGACAAACAACTTCATGACGCATAAAGTTCAATCCTTAAAATGACGTCAGTCGACACACAAACATGACGTCACTCGACACACACAAAGACAACTTATTTATATATCTATACTAGCTGTTGGGGTGGCGCTTCGCGCCACCCCAACACCTAGTTGGTGGGGCGCTTCGCGCCCCCCCAAGCCCCCCCGCGCGCGTAAGTCGTTACGCGCCATATTAGTTACGCGCCATTGTAGTTGTGTCCCTGTGTCCCACCTGTGAATATAGATAGATTTATATATGTGTTTCAAACTACGTAAAAATTGCGAATATACAACATTTTTGGCTTTCCCACTACTGGAAGCTTTCCGTTTCCAATTGCCAGCAATTGATCTGAAAATGTTTGACCAGAATCATCGTTTTGCAATCGGACACGCATATTTGTAGTTAATTTTAATATTTTTACGTGTGCCCATAAATTAGAATTTTTCAGGCAAGCATTCATTTCGTCTGCAGGAGTTAAACTACGTAAAAATTGCGAATATACAACATTCTTGGCTTTCCCATTGTCTGTGCATATACAAAGCCGTATGCACTAATAATGACGTCATATGCAAACGCTCTTTTTACAAACAAACAAACATGCATACACACAACTCGTTTTTATATAGATAGATAGATAGATGGATACAATACAAATTAACTGCGTAAAACTTGCGAATATACAACATTCTTCGCTGTCCAATTGTCGCTGCATATAAATAGATTGTCAGGTTTACCGACCCTCGAACATGCAACGTACAATTGTCCATGGGAAAAACAATCAGTATTAAGATCTATACCACATTTTTCTAATGATTGACCTTGAGCTTTGTTAATGGTGATTGCAAATGCTAATCGAATTGGGAATTGCAATCTTTTAAATTGAAAAGGCAGATCCGTTGGAATCATGGGAATGCGAGGAATAAGAACAGCCTTACCCTCAAAAGGCCCTGTCAAGATTGTCGCCTCTATTAGGCTTTCCATTGTTTTTTTTACGGCAAGTCGCGTGCCATTGCAAAGCTTTGGTGGGTTGATATTTCTTAAAAGTATTATTGGTACGCCTATTTTTAGTTGTAGCACGTGTGGTGGAAACCCTGAAAGATATATGGAATTTAAAAATTCAGATGGATAATTAACCGCTTCATTTGGTTCCAAAACTGTGTCGACTGACTTGCAAAGGACTGCCTGGTCTCGAATCTTGGTCAAAACAATATTGTTGATTTCGTGGACGTCTATATTTTTGGGTGCGAGAATCGCTCTTTCACTTAGCCATTTATTATTTTTATAATTTTTTAGAATATTCGGAAATACTTTTTCAATCAATTCATTTTTGGACGTCACTAAACTACAGAAATCAGCAGGTAGTTGTATACGTCCTGAGATTGAGTCTATCGTATCATAAATGTCTTTTTGTTCCGACGTTAACTTGTAAATGTTATTTTGTACATACGACAATAGATCACTCGTACTGTAACTTTGTTCACGATCCAATTCTACACATGTCGAAACAGCAGCGATACGGTTAGGTGAAGGCATTCCCAAATCCTGAAGAGGTTTGTTTGCCATACGTACGCACAAATCTTCTATAATAACTAAAGTGTCGTTATAAATTTCTGATGTAAAATCAAAAGTCATTTCTGACGTCTCTAACTGTTTTCGATGGAGTATATCTTCGGACATTTTTGACTTATATTTTTCCCATAACTCTGTAGGAGCTGATGGAGAGCAAGTGTACGAATTTGACTTGGGGTTGACGTTTCGCACGCGTCATTGATGCAGTTATCCCAGTGTTGGTCATTCTCCAATAAATTCAGAGCTTGGCATGCACTACGGTAAGTGTCATGTATAGTACCGTTTACAGTTCTCAAATACTCAAAGGATGTCGGACCGGGTACATTCACCAAAAGCAGGCGTAGAAAGAAGCATTCATGTTGATTGGGGTGAACGGTGTTGAGTCTTCCTATCGTGGTATCTTTGAAGATGGTAGGTTGGCCGTAAACCCACTGGTTATCTACTTCGATGGTGGTACCGTTGCCATTGTAGGTTTTTCAGTCATTTTACAATTAGAAATTTCTCTTTCAACGGTCTTCTTACAATTAAAAATTTGTCTTTGAACGATATTCTTAAATACCTGTGTCCTGGTCGTCATTTATATTCCCTGTGTCCCGGTCGTCATTGGTGTCCCGGTATCCCAGTCTGTAATTTCTCTTTTTTCTTTTTTCAGTTTTCTTTTTCTTCTTTATTTTTCAGCTTCACTATGAAATACATATCGCCGAACTTTTGTTTTTTTAACTAAAATCTGGTAGTCATTGATGACCTTATCCAAGTCAAAATCCCAAACCCAATCATCATCGCTATCATTTTCAGTTTTAATATGTTTTGACTCTCGCTGTCCAGGTGGATCTTCATCTAACTGCGCGGTTTTGCGTTCTTTAGCCTCAAGCCTGTTTCCTTGCTGTTCTTTTGATTCCTCGGCACGCTTTCTTTTCTGACTTTCTCTATCAGCAGCAAGTTTTTTGGCATAGACTCTTTGAGCATCTTCATCAGTCATTGTAAACTTAAACATTAATAGAATTCTACGCGAACATATGTCTTATATAACTTGAATGACGTCACCTTCAAAGCAAAAATGATGGCAACTAATTTCATGACGTCAGCCGAAACATGACGTCACCTGATCCACGATCCACAGATCCACAGACAACTTATTTTTATATATATATAGACTAGCTGTTGGGGTGGCGCTTCGCGCCACCCCAACACCTAGTTGGTGGGGCGCTTCGTGCCCCCCCCAAGCTCCCCCGCGCGCGTAAGTCGTTACGCGCCATATTAGTTACGCGCCATTGTAGTTGTGTCCCTATGTCCCACCTGTGAATATAGATAGATATATATATATATATATATATATATATATATATATATATATATATATATATATATATATATATATATATATATATATATATATATATGGTTTTAACTACGTAAAACTTGCGAATATACAACATTCTTTGCTGTCCCATTGTCTTTGCATATAAATAGATTGTCAGGTTTACCGACTCTTGAACATGCAACATATAATGGTCCATGGGAAAACAATCTGTATTCAGATCTATACCTCATGATTCTAATGATTGCCCTTGAGCTTTGTTGATGGTGATTGCTAATCGACCATTCCCTGTCCCGGTGTCCCGGTCGTCATTTATATCCCCCTGTTTCCCCCGGTGTCCCCGTTGTAGTTGTGTCCCTGTGTCCCGGTCGTCATTTATATTCCCTGTGTCCCGGTCGTCATTTGTATCCCGGTGTCCCGGTCTGTATATACATTCGTTTTTTAGTTTTGTTTTTCTCCTTTATTTTTTTTTTCTTTTTTAGTTTATTTAGATTTTTAGATTTTTTAGTTTTTTATTAGTTTTTAGTTTTTTTTTCTTTTTAGTTTTTACCTTCTTTTTAGTTTTGTTAGTTTTTTTTTTTACTTATGTCCTGGTCGTCATTTATACTCCCTGTGTCCCGGTGCTTTGTTGATTGCTAATCGAACATTCCTTTTGTCCTGGTCGCTTTCTCTTTGAGTGTCGTCATTTATTTTTTTCTTTTTTAGTTCTTTTAGTTTTTACCTTTTTTAGTTTTTTTTAGTTTTTTAGATGAAAATTTTTTTTAGTTTTTTCCTTTTTTTCTTTTTAGTTTTTTATTGGTTTTTCCTTTATTTTAGCTTATTTTTCAGTTTTTTCCTTTTTTTTATTTTTTTTTATTTTTTATTTTTTTTAGTTTTTTACCTTTTTTTTAGTTTTTTTAGTTTTTTTTTACTTATGTCCTGGTCGTCATTTATACTCCCTGTGTCCCGGTGCTTTGTTGATTGCTAATCGAACATTCCTTTTGTCCTGGTCGCTTTCTCTTTGAGTGTCGTCATTTATTTTTTTCTTTTTTAGTTCTTTTAGTTTTTACCTTTTTTAGTTTTTTTTAGTTTTTTAGATGAAAATTTTTTTTAGTTTTTTCCTTTTTTTCTTTTTAGTTTTTTATTGGTTTTTACCTTTATTTTAGCTTATTTTTCAGTTTATTCTTTTTTTTAGTTTTTTTTATTTTTTTTAGTTTTTTACCTTTTTTTAGTTTTTTTAGTTTTTTTAGTTTTTTAGCTTTATTACTTTTTTTATTAGTTTTTAGTTTTTTTTGTAGTTTTTGCCTTTTTTTAGTTTTTTCAGTTTTTTTTTAGTTTTTTATTGGTTTTTACCTTTATTTTAGCTTATTTTTCAGTTTTTTCCTTTTTTTAAGTTTTTAGTTTTTTTAGTTTTTTACCTTTTTTTAGTTTTTTTAGTTTTTTTAGTTTTTTAGCTTTTTTATTTTTTTTATTAGTTTTTAGTTTTTTTTGTAGTTTTTGCTTTTTTTAGTTTTTTTGTAGTTTTTACCTTCTTTTTAGTTTTGTTAGTTTTTTTTTTTTACTTATGTCCTGGTCGTCATTTATACTCCCTGTGTCCCGGTGCTTTGTTGATTGCTAATCGAACATTCCTTTTGTCCTGGTCGCTTTCTCTTTGAGTGTCGTCATTTATTTTTTTCTTTTTTAGTTCTTTTAGTTTTTACCTTTTTTAGTTTTTTTTAGTTTTTTAGATGAAAATTTTTTTTAGTTTTTTCCTTTTTTTCTTTTTAGTTTTTTATTGGTTTTTACCTTTATTTTAGCTTATTTTTCAGTTTTTTCCTTTTTTTTAGTTTTTTTTTATTTTTTATTTTTTTTAGTTTTTTACCTTTTTTTAGTTTTTTTAGTTTTTTTAGTTTTTTAGCTTTTTTACTTTTTTTATTAGTTTTTAGTTTTTTTTTGTAGTTTTTGCCTTTTTTTAGTTTTTTCAGTTTTTTTTTTAGTTTTTTATTGGTTTTTACCTTTATTTTAGCTTATTTTTCAGTTTTTCCTTTTTTTTAGTTTTTTTTTAGTTTTTAGTTTTTTTAGTTTTTTACCTTTTTTTTAGTTTTTTTAGTTTTTTTAGTTTTTCAGCTTTTTTATTTTTTTATTAGTTTTTAGTTTTTTTTTGTAGTTTTCGCCTTTTTTTAGTTTTTTTAGTTTTTTAGCTTTTTTATTAGTTTTTAGTTTTTTTTTGTAGTTTTTGCCTTTTTTTAGTTTTTTTTAGTTTTTTAGCTTTTTTATTAGTTTTTAGTTTTTTTTGTAGTTTTTGCCTTTTTTTAGTTTTTTCAGTTTTCAGTTTTGTCACCTGATCCAGTTTTTTCAGGTGACGTCACCTGATCCATCCACAGATCCACACACAGACAACTTATTTTTATATATATAGATATATAAAAATAAGTTGTCTGTGGATCTGTGGATCGTGGATCAGGTGACGTCATGTTTCTGTGTCGGCTGACGTCATGAAATTAGTTGTCAGGTGACGTCATGTTTCTGTGTCGGCTGACGTCATGAAATTAGTTGTCGTCATTTTTGCTTTGACGGTGACGTCATTCAAGTTATATAAGACATATGTTCACGTAGAAATCTATTAATGTTTAAGTTTACAATGACTGATGAAGATGGTCAAAGAGTCTATGCCAAAAAACTTGCTGATGATAGTTCCTCGGCACGCTTTCTTTTCTGACTTTCTCTATCAGCAGCAAGTTTTTTGGCATAGACTCTTTGAGCATCTTCATCAGTCATTGTAAACTTAAACTTTAATAGATTTCTACGTGAACATATGTCTTATATAACTTGAATGACGTCACCGTCAAAGCAAAAATGACGGCAACTAATTTCATGACTTAATTTCAGAACTTAATTTCTGTGTTGACTGGCGTCATGAAATTAGTTGTCGTCATTTTTGTTATGACGATGCTTAGTATATTGTAAAACACATTAATTTGGTTAATAATATACCATTTAAAACACCAAAATGAACATGCTGGAGTAGTCACTCGGTGAGAGAGGGTGTCAGAACGGAGAACGAAGGTCCCAGGTTCAAATCCTGGTTAGGCTAAAAAAGGTAAAAATCTAAAAACTAAAAAAAAAACTGAAAAAACTAAAAAAGGCAAAAACTACAAAAAAAACTAAAAACTAATAAAAAAAAAATTAAGAATAAAAATAAAAAAAAATAAAAAAGATAAAAACTAAAAAAAAAAGTAAAAAGAAAAAACGAAAAAAAAAAGCTAAAAAAAAGGTAAAAACCAATAAAAAACTGAAAAGAAAAAAAGGAATAAAACTAAAAAAATTTTCATCTAAAAAACTAAAAAAAACTAAAAAAGGTAAAAACTAAAAGAACTAAAAAGAAAAAAAAAACTAAGAAAAGGAAAAAAACTGAAAAATAAAGGAGAAAAAGAAAACTAAAAAAATATAAATAAAAATAAAAAAACTAAAAAGATAAAAACTTCAAAAAAAACTAAAAAGAAAAAAGAAAAAAACTAAAAAACCTAAAAAAATGTCGAAACCAATAAAAACAAGAGCTAAGAGCTCATATGGCACTTGTGACGAGGTCGGAAGAGCCGAGAGCTCATATGGTACGAGGTCGGAAGAGCCAAGAGCTCATTTGGACGAGGTCGGAAGAGCCAAGAGCCAAGAGCTCATTTGGCACTTGTGAGAAGGTCAGAACCTAAAGTTAAACTTTATAGCACAAGATCCTTCTAAATATCAAATTTCATTAAGATCTGGTCACCCTTTCGTAAGTTACAAATACCTCAATTTTCAAAATTACCTCCCCCCTCCCAATTCCACCAAAGAGAGCAGATCCGGTCCAGTTATGTCAGTCACGTATCTTAGACAGGTTTCTATTCTTCCCATCCAGTTTCATCCTGATCTCACCGCTTTAAGTATTTTCTAAGATTTCCGGTCCCCCCAACTGCCCCCCCCCCAATTACGTTTGATCCGGTTGAGATTTAAAATAAGATATCAGAGTTACGAGGTCCTTCTAAATATGAAGTTTCATGAAGATCCGATCACTCCTTCGTAAGTTAAAAATACGTTATTTTTCTTATTTTTCAGAATTACCCCCCCCCCCCCCCGCAATTGAGCGGATCCGTTCCAATTATGTAAATTACGTATGCAAGACTTTTGCTTATTTTTCCAACCAAGTTTCATCCCAATCCTTCCAATCTAAGGGTTTCCCATCATTTTAGGTCTCCCCACCCCAAACTTCCCCCAATGTCACCAGATCCGGTCAGGATTTAAAATAAGAGCTTTGAGCCACGATATCCTTCTAAAAATCAAATTTCATGGAGATCCAATCACCCATTCGTAAGTTAAAAATACCTCATTTTTTCTAATTTTTCAGAATTAACCCCCCCCCCCAACTACCCAAAAGAGAGCGGATCCGTTCCGTTTATGTCAATCATCTATCTAGGACTTGTGTTTATTTTTCCCACCATGTTTCATCCCGATCCCTCCACTCTAAGTGTTTTCCAAGTTTTAGGTTTCCCCCTCCCAACTCCGAGCCCCCATCACCAGATCCGGTCGGGATTTAAAATAAGAGCTCTAAGACACGATATCCTTCTAAACATCAAATTTCATTGAGATCCGATCACCCGTTCGTAAGTTGAAAATACCTCATTTTTCTAATTTTTAAGACTTACTCCCCCCCTCCCAACTACCCCAAAGAGAGCAAATAAGTTCCGATTATGTCAATCATGTATCTGGGACTTGCGTTTATTTTTCCCATCAAGTTTCATCCCGATCCCTCTACTCTAAGTGTTTTCCAAGATTTTAGGTTTCCCCCCTCCAACTCCCCCCAATGTCATCAGACCCAGTCGGAATTTAAATAAGAGCTCTGAGACACAATATCATTCCAAACATCAAATTTCATTAAGATCCAATCACCGCTCATAAGTTAAAAATACTTCATTTTTTCTATTTTTTCCGAATTAACCGGCCCTTTCTCCCCCCCCCCAGATGGTCAAATCGGGAAAACGACTATTTCTAATTTAATCTGGTCCGGTCCCTGATACGCTTGCCAAATTTCATCGTCCTAGGTTACCTGGAAGTGCCTAAAGTAGCAAAACCGGGACTTTAGGTTTTCCCCCTCCAACTCCCCCCCAATGTCATCAGATCCGGTCGGGATTAAAAATAAGAGCTCTAAGACACAATATCATTCCAAACATCAAATTTCATTAAGATCCAAATACCCGCTGATAAGTTAAAAATACTTCATTTTTTCTATTTTTTGCGAATTAACCGGGCCCCCACTCCCCCCCAGATGGTCAAATCGGGAAAACGACTATTTCTAATTTAATCTGTCCGGTCCCTGATACGCTTGCCAAATTTCATCGTCCTAGCTTACCTGGAAGTGCCTAAAGTAGCAAAACCGGGACCGACAGACCGACAGACAGACCGACAGACAGACCGACAGACCGACAGACAGACCGACAGAATTGGCGACTGCTATATGTCACTTGGTTAATACCAAGTGCCATAAAAAACTAAAAGGAAAAAAAGGGAAAAAAATTAAAAATTTATTTCATCATACACCAATTCAAAAACGAATGTATACCGGGATGACGACCGGAACACAGGGAATATAAATGACACAACTACAACGGGGACGCCGGGGGGCACAGGGGGATATAAATGACGACCGGGACACCGGGACATAAGAGAAATCAGAGACTGGGACTCCGGGACACAAATGACGACCGGGACACAAGGAATATAAATGACGACCGGGACACAGGGACATAACTACAAAGGGGACGCCGGGGTGCACAGGGGGATATATAAATGACGATGGCGACTCAGGGAATGGTCGATTAGCAATCACCATCAACAAAGCTCAAGGGCAATCATTAGAATCATGAGGTATAGATCTGAATACGGATTGTTTTCCCATTGACCATTATATGTTGCATGTTCAAGAGTCGGTAAACCTGACAATCTATTTATATGCACAGACAATGGGACAGCAAAGAATGTTGTATATTCGCAAGTTTTACGTAGTTAAAAACATATATATATATATATATATATATATATATATATATATATATATATATATATATATATATATATATATATATATATATATATATATATATATATATATATATATATATATATATATATAGCTATCTATATTCACAGGTGGGACATAGGGACACAACTACAATGGCGCGTAACTAATATGGCGCGTAACGACTTACGCGCGCGGGGGGGCTTGGGGGGGGCGCGAAGCGCCCCCACCAACTAGGTGTTTTTTTTTTTCGCTTTGCAAAAATTATTCTTTTGCAAAAAAACTGCTGTATACTGAAGTGCCTTCGTATTACACGTGGAATACTAAAAATAAAGTATTTGAACGTCGAAAACAGGGTAAGTCAGTCGACGGCCAACCTACCATCTTCAAAGATACCACGATAGGAAGACTCTACACCGTTCACCCCAATCAACATGAATGCTTCTTTCTACGCCTGCTTTTGGTGAATGTACCCGGTCCGACATCCTTTGAGTATTTGAGAACTGTAAACGGTACTATACATGACACTTACCGTAGTGCATGCCAAGCTCTGAATTTATTGGAGAATGACCAACACTGGGATAACTGCATCAATGACGCGTGCGAAACGTCAACCCCAAGTCAAATTCGTGCATTGTTTGGCATCATTTTAACAACTTGCTCTCCATCAGCTCCTACAGAGTTATGGGAAAAATATAAGTCAAAAATGTCCGAAGATATACTCCATCGAAAACAGTTAGAGACGTCAGATATGACTTTTGATTTTACATCAGAAATTTATAACTACACTTTAGTTATTATAGAAGATTTGTGCGTACGTATGGCAAACAAACCTCTTCAGGATTTGGGAATCCCTTCACCTAACCGTATCGCTGCTGTTTCGACATGTGTAGAATTGAATCGTGAACAAAATTACAGTACGAGTGATCTATTGTCGTATGTACAAAATAACATTTCCAAGTTAACGTCGGAACAAAAAGACATTTATGATACGATAATGCATTGTGTCGATAACAACGTTGGAGAAATTTTCTTTTTGGATGTGCCAGGAGGTACTGGTAAAACATTTGTGATAAAACTGATTCTGGCATCAATTCGATCAAAAAATGATATAGCGTTGGCAATTGCGTCGTCCGGAATAGCCGCAACATTGCTGCCTGGTGAAGAACTGCTCATTCCGCTTTGAAATTGCCTCTGAATTTGCATTCTACAGAAACTCCCACGTGCAATATTTCCAAATCATCTGGGATGGGTAAAGTATTGCAGCAATGCAAACTTATTATTTGGGATGAGTGCACAATGGCACACAAAAAATCGCTCGAGGCTCTGGATCAATGCTTGAAAGATTTGAGAGGGAAGTCGAAACCCTTTGGCAGCACATTAATATTGCTTGCGGGAGATTTCAGGCAAACATTACCTATAATACCTAGATCAACTCCTGCAGACGAAATGAATGCTTGCCTGAAAAATTCTAATTTATGGGCACACGTAAAAATATTAAAATTAACTACAAATATGCGTGTCCGATTGCAAAACGATGACTCTGGTCAAACATTTTCAGATCAATTGCTGACAATTGGAAACGGAAAGCTCCCAGTAGACTCAATTTCAGGACGTATACAACTACCTGCTGATTTCTGTAATTTAGTGACGTCCAAAAATGAATTGATTGAAAAAGTATTTCCGAATATTTTAAAAAATTATAAAAATAATAAATGGCTAAGTGAAAGAGCGATTCTCGCACCCAAAAATATAGACGTCCACGAAATCAACATATTGTTTTGACCAAGATTCGAGACCAGGCAGTCCTTTACAAGTCATTCGACACAGTTTTGGAACCAAATGAAGCGGTTAATTATCCATCTGAATTTTTAAAATTCCATAGATCTTTCAGGGTTTCCACCACACGTGCTACAACTAAAAATAGGCGTACCAATAATACTTTTAAGAAATATAAACCCACCAAAGCTTTGCAATGGCACTCGACTTGCCGTAAAAAAAATAATGGAAAACCTAGTAGAGGCCACAATCTTGACAGGGCCTTTTGAGGGCGAGGCTGTTCTTATTCCTCGCATTCCCATGATTCCAACGGATCTGCCTTTTCAATTTAAAAGATTGCAATTCCCAATTCGATTAGCATTTGCAATCACCATTAACAAAGCTCAAGGTCAATCATTAGAAAAATGTGGTATAGATCTTAGTACTAATTGTTTTTCCCATGGACAATTGTACGTTGCATGTTCGAGGGTCGGTAAACCTGACAATCTATTTATATGCAGCGACAATTGGACAGCAAAGAATGTTGTATATTCGCAAGTTTTACGCAGTTAATTTGTATTGTATCTATCTATCTATCTATCTATATAAAAACGAGTTGTGAGTATGCATGTTTGTTTGTTTGTAAAAAGAGCGTTTGCATATGATGTCATTATTAGTACATACGGCTTTGTATATGCAGATACAATGGGAAAGCCAAGAATGTTGTATATTCGCAATTTTTACGTAGTTTAACTCCTGCAGACGAAATGAATGCTTGCCTAAAAAATTCTAATTTATGGGCACACGTAAAAATATTAAAATTAACTACAAATATGCGTGTCCGATTGCAAAACGATGACTCTGGTCAAACAGTAGACTCAATTTCAGGACGTATACAACTACCTGCTGATTTCTGTAATTTAGTGACGTCCAAAAATGAATTGATTGAAAAAGTATTTCCGAATATTCTAAAAAATTATAAGAATAATAAATGGCTAAGTGAAAGAGCGATTCTCGCACCCAAAAATATAGACGTCCACGAAATCAACAATATTGTTTTGACCAAGATTCGAGACCAGGCAGTCCTTTACAAGTCAGTCGACACAGTTTTGGAACCAAATGAAGCGGTTAATTATCCATCTGAATTTTTAAATTCCATAGATCCTTCAGGGTTTCCACCACACGTGCTACAACTAAAAATAGGCGTACCAATAATACTTTTAAGAAATATCAACCCACCAAAGCTTTGCAATGGCACGCGACTTGCCGTAAAAAAAACAATGGAAAACCTAATAGAGGCCACAATCTTGACAGGGCCTTATGAGGGTGAGGCTGTTCTTATTCCTCGCATTCCCATGATTCCAACGGATCTGCTTTTTCAATTTAAAAGATTGCAATTCCCAATTCGATTAGTATTTGCAATCACCATTAACAAAGCTCAAGGTCAATCATTAGAAAAATGTGGTATAGATCTTAATACTGATTGTTTTTCCCATGGACAATTGTACGTTGCATGTTCGAGGGTCGGTAAACCTGACAATGTATTTATATGCAGAGACAATTGGACAGCGAAGAATGTTGTATATTCGCAAGTTTTACGCAGTTAATTTGTATTGTATCTATCTATCTATCTATCTATATAAAAACGAGTTGTGTGGATGCATGTTTGTTTGTTTGTAAAAAGAGCGTTTGCATATGACGTCATTATTAGTACATACGGCTTTGTATATGCACAGACAATGGGAAAGCCAAGAATGTTGTTTATTCGCAATTTTTACGTAGTTTGAAACACATATATAAATCTATCTATATTCACAGGTGGGACACAGGGACACAGCTACAATGGCGCGTAACTAATATGGCGCGTAACGACTTATGCGCGCGGGGAGGCTTGGGGGGGCGCGCAGCGCCCCACCAACTAGGTGTTGGGGTGGCGCGAAGCGCCACCCCAACAGCTAGTATATCTTCTATATATATAAAAATAAGTTGTCTGTCTGTGGATCAGGTGACGTCATGTTTCTGTGTCGGCTGACGTCATGAAGTTAGTTGTCGTCATTTTTGCTATGACGGTGACGTCATTAAAGATATTTAAGACATATATGTTCACGTAGAAATCTATTAGTGTTTAAGTTTAAAATGACTGATGAACTTACAATGGCAAAAGCCGATGAAGGTGCTCAAAGAGTCTATGCCAAAAAACTTGCTGCTGATAGAGAAAGTCAGAAAAGAAAGCGTGCCGAGGAATCAAAAGAACAGCAAGGAAACAGGCTTGAGGCTAAAGAACGCAAAACCACGCAGTTAGATGAAGATCCACCTGGACAGCGAGAGTCAAAACATATCAAAACTGAAAATGATTGCGATGATGATTGGGTTTGGGATTTTGACTTGGATAAGGTCATCAATGCCTACCAGATTTTAGTTAAAAAAACAAAGGTCCGGCGATATGTATTTAGTGAAGCTGAAAAATAAAGAAGAAAAAGAAAACTGAAAAAAGAAAAAATGTAAAAAACTAAAAAATACTAAAAAGAAAAAACACCCAAAGAGAAATTACAGACCGGGACACAAATGACGACCGGGACAGAGGGAATATAAATAACGACCGGGACACTCAAAGAGAAATTACAGACTGGGATACCGGGACACAAATGACGACCGGGACAAAGGGAATATAAATGACGACCAGGACACAGGTATTTAAGAATATCGTTCAAAGACAAATTTTTAATTGTAAGAAGACCGTTGAAAGAGAAATTTCTAATTGTAAAATGACTGAAGAACCTACAATGGCAACGGTACCACCATCGAAGTAGATATCCAGTGGGTTTACGGCCAACCTACCATCTTCAAGGATACCACGATAGGAAGACTCTACACCGTTCACCCCAATCAACATGAATGCTTCTTTCTACGTCTGCTTTTGGTGAATGTACCCGGTCCGACATCCTTTGAGTATTTGAGAACTGTAAACGGTACTATACATGACATTTCCCGTAGTGCATGCCAAGCTCTGAATTTATTGGAGAATGACCAACACTCTGATAACTGCATCAATGAAGCGTGCGACACGTCAACCCCAAGTCAAATTCGTGCATTGTTTGGCATCATTTTAACAACTTGCTCTCCATCAGCTCCTACAGAGTTATGGGAAAAATATAAGTCAAAAATGTCCGAAGATATACTCCATCGAAAACAGTTAGAGACGTCAGATATGAATTTTGATTTTACATCAGAAATTTATAACTACACATTAGTTATTATAGAAGATTTGTGCGTACGTATGGCAAACAAACCTCTTCAGGATTTGGGAATGCCTTCACCTAACCGTATCGCTGCTGTTTCGTCATGTGTAGAATTGGATCGTGAACAAAGTTACAGTACGAGTGATCTATTGTCGTATGTACAAAATTACATTTCCAAGTTAACGTCGGAAAAAAAAGACATTTATGATACGATAATGCATTGTGTCGATAACAACGTTGGAGAAATTTTCTTTTTGGATGCGCCAGGAGGTACTGGTAAAACGTTTGTGATAAAACTGATTCTGGCATCAATTCGATCAAAAAATGATATAGCGTTGGCAATTGCGTCGTCCGGAATAGCCGCAACATTGCTGCCTGGTGGAAGAACTGCTCATTCCGCTTTGAAATTGCCTCTGAATTTGCATTCTACAGAAACTCCCACGTGCAATATTTCCAAATCATCTGGGATGGGTAAAGTATTGCAGCAATGCAAACTTATTATTTGGGATGAGTGCACAATGGCACACAAAAAATCGCTCGAGGCTCTGGATCAATGCTTGAAAGATTTGAGAGGCAAGTCGAAACCCTTTGGCAGCACATTAATATTGCTTGCGGGAGATTTCAGGCAAACATTACCTATAATACCTAGATCAACTCCTGCAGACGAAATGAATGCTTGCCTGAAAAATTCTAATTTATGGGCACACGTAAAAATATTAAAATTAACTACAAATATGTGTGTCCGATTGCAAAACGATGACTCTGGTCAAACATTTTCAGATCAATTGCTGGCAATTGGAAACGGAAAGCTCCCAGTAGACTGAATTTCAGGACGTATACAACTATCTGCTGATTTCTGTAATTTAGTGACGTCCAAAAATGAATTGATTGAAAAAGTATTTCCGAATATTCTAAAAAATTATAAAAATAATAAATGGCTAAGTGAAAGAGCGATTCTAGCACCCAAAAATATATACGTCCACGAAATCAACAATATTGTTTTGACCAAGATTCGAGACCAGGCAGTCCTTTACAAGTCAGTCGACACAGTTTTGGAACCAAATGAAGCGGTTAATTATCCATCTGAATTTTTAAATTCCATAGATCTTTCAGGGTTTCCACCACACGTGCTACAAATAAAAATAGGCGTACCAATAATACTTTTAAGAAATATCAACCAACCAAAGCTTTGCAATGGCACGCGACTTGCCGTAAAAAAAACAATGGAAAACCTAATAGAGGCCACAATCTTGACAGGGCCTTTTGAGGATGAGGCTGTTCTTATTCCTCGCATTCCCATGATTCCAACGGATCTGCCTTTTCAATTTAAAAGATTGCAATTCCCAATTCGATTAGCATTTGCAATCACCATTAACAAAGCTCAAGGTCAATCATTCGAAAAATGTGGTATAGATCTTAATACTGATTGTTTTTCCCATGGACAATTGTACGTTGCATGTTCGAGGGTCGGTAAACCTGACAATCTATTTATATGTAGCGACAATTTGACAGCGAAGAATGTTGTATATTCGCAAGTTTTACGCAGTTAATTTGTATTGTATCTATCTATCTATCTATCTATACAAAAACGAGTTGTGTGTATGCATGTTTGTTTGTTTGTAAAAAGAGCGTTTGCATATGACGTCATTATTAGTACATAAGGCTTTGTATATACACAGACAATGGGAAAGCCAAGAATGTTGTATATTCGCAAGTTTTACGTAGTTTGAAAAACATATATAAATCTATCTATATTCACAGGTGGGACACAGGGACATAACTACAATGGCACGTAACTAATAATGCGCGTAATGACTTACGCGCGCGGGGGGGCTTGGGGGGGCGCGAAGCGCCCCACCAACTAGGTGTTGGGGTGGCGCGAAGCGCCACCCCAACAGCTAGTATATATATATATATATATATATATATATATATATATATATATATATATATATATATATATATACTAGCTGTTGGGGTGGCGCTTCGCGCCACCCCCACACCTAGTTGGTGGGGGCGCTTCGCGCCCCCCCAAGCCCCTGCGCGCGTAAGTCGTTACGCGCCATTGTAGTTGTGTCCCTATGTCCCACCTGTGAATATATATATATATATATGTTTTTAACTACGTAAAACTTGCGAATATACAACATTCTTTGCTGTCCCATCGTCTGTGCATATAAATAGATTGTCAGGTTTACCGACTCTTGAACATGCAACGCATAATGGTCCATGGGAAAACAATCCGTATTCAGATCTATACCTCATGATTCTATTGATTGCCCTTGAGCTTTGTTGACGGTGATTGCTAATCGACCATTTCCTTTGTTGCCGTCGTCATTTATATATCCCCCTGTACCCCCCGGCGTCCCCGTTGTAGTTGTGTCCCTGTGTCCGGGTCGTCATTTATATTCCCTGTGTCCCCGTCGTCATTTGTGTCCCGGTGTCCCAGTCTGTGATTTCTATTTGAGTGTCCCGGGCGTCATTTATATTCGTCAGGATATTGTAGGGCATCGTAGCATCGATGAGTTTAAGCAATTCTTGTCAACTGATTGTTTCGCCTATAAAGAATATTATCTCGAGGTAAGAACTGATCACCGACCACAACGATTGCCACTTTGTTGATAGTTGCGTATCAGGAGGCATCAATTCGATTGCTGTTTTTAAGCAGAAGCACTAAATTATTATTTTTGTGGAAAAGATGATATATATAAATATATATATATATATTTTCTTTTTAGTTTTTTTGTAGTTTTTACCTTTTTTAGTTTTTTTCTTCTTTTGTATTAATGCTAAAGCCAAGGTTCAAACCTGGAGCCTCTCGGACCTAGAACCTGAAACATAACGCTTTACCAACTCAGCTACTTCGGCGTGAATACATTCGTTTTGAGCAGCTTCCTCGGGTGTTGCCATTGTAGGTTCTTCAGTCATTTTACAATTAGAAATTTCTCTTTCAACGGTCTTCTTACAATTAAAAATTTGTCTTTGAACGATATTCTTAAATACCTGTGTCCTGGTCGTCATTTATATTGCCTGTGTCCCGGTATCCCAGTCTGTAATTTCTCCTTGAGTGTCCCGGTCGTTATTTATATTCCCTCTGTCCCGGTCGTCATTTGTGTCCCGGTCTGTAATTTCTCTTTGAGTGTTTTTTCTTTTTAGTATTTTTTAGTTTTTCACATTTTTTCTTTTTTCAGTTTTCTTTTTCTTCTTTATTTTTCAGCTTCACTATGAAATACATATCGCCGAACCTTTGTTTTTTTAACTAAAATCTGGTAGGCATTGATGACCTTATCCAAGTCAAGATCCCAAACCCAATCATCATCGCTATCATTTTCAGTTTTGATATGTTTTGACTCTCGCTGTCCAGGTGGATCTTCATCTAACTGCGCGGTTTTGCGTTCTTTAGCCTCAAGCCTGTTTCCTTGCTGTTCTTTTGATTCCTCGGCACGCTTTCTTTTCTGACTTTCTCTATCAGCAGCAAGTTTTTTGGCATAGACTCTTTGAGCATCTTCATCGGCTTTTGACATTGTAAGTTCATCAGTCATTTTAAACTTAAACATTAATAGATTTCTACGTGAACATATATGTCTTAAATATCTTTAATGACGTCACCGTCATAGCAAAAATGACGACAACTAACTTCATGACGCCAGTCGACACAGAAACATGACGTCACCTGATCCACAGACAGACAACTTATTTTTATATATATAGAAGATAGATATAATTCTAAAATTGTCAGGTAATTTTCTATTTTGAAATAAAAACTAAAAATTATTGCTCAGACAACATAAATATTTTTGATATTTACATAATAGCTTTAGTGGTTCTGGACTGAAAACTAAATATGCTAATCAAATTGGGAATTGCAATCTTTTAGGTTGAAAAGCAGATCCATTGGAATCATGAGAATGCGTGGAATTAGAAAAGCCTCACCCTCAAAAGGCCCTGTCAAGATTGTTGCCTCTATTACGTTATAACAGACATAACCCGTCATTTGTGTCCCGGTCTGTAGTTTCGTTAGTCGACAAACATGACGTCAGACGACAAACAACTTCATGACGACATACAGCTCAATCCTTATAATGACGTCAGTCGACAAACATGATGTCAGTCGACACAAAAACATGACGTCAGTCGACAGACAGACAAACAACTTATTTTTATATATATAGAAGATATATATCTATCTATATATATAAAAATAAGTTGTCTGTCTGTCTGTCAGGTGACGTCATGTTTCTGTGTCGACTGAAGTCATGAAGTTAGTTGTCGTCATTTTTGCTATGACGGTGACGTTATTGTCGAAAACAGGGTAAGTCAGTCGACGGCCAACCTACCATCTTCAAAGATACCACGATAGGAAGACTCTACACCGTTCACCCCAATCAACATGAATGCTTTTTCTACGCCTGCTTTTGGTGAATGTACCCGGTCAGACATCCTTTGAGTATTTGAGAACTGTAAACGGTACTATACATGACACTTACCGTAGTGCATGCCAAGCTCTGAATTTATTGGAGAATGACCAACACTGGGATAACTGCATCAATGACGCATGCGAAACGTCAACTCCAAGTCAAATTCGCGCATTGTTTGGCATCATTTTAACAGCTTGCTCTCCATCAGCTCCGACAGAGTTATGGGAAAAATATAAGTCAAAAATGTCCGAAGATATACTCCATCGAAAATAGTTAGAGACGTCAGATATGACTTTTGATTTTACATCAGAAATTTATAACTACACTTTAGTTATTATAGAAGATTTGTGCGTACGTATGGCAAACAAACCTCTTCAGGATTTGGGAATGCCTTCACCTAACCGTATCGCTGCTGTTTCGACATGTGTAGAATTGGATCGTGAACAAAGTTACAGTACGAGTGATCTATTGTCGTATGTACAAAATAACATTTCCAAGTTAACGTCGGAACAAAAAGACATTTATGATACGATAATGCATTTTGTCGATAACAACGTTGGAGAAATTTTCTTTTTGGATGCGCCAGGAGGTACTGGTAAAACGTTTGTGATAAAACTGATTCTGGCATCAATTCGATCAAAAAATGATATAGCGTTGGCAATTGCGTCGTCCGGAATAGCCGCAACATTGCTGCCTGGTGGAAGAACTGCTCATTCCGCTTTGAAATTGCCTCTGAATTTGCATTCTACAGAAACTCCCACGTGCAATATTTCCAAATCATCTGGGATGGGTAAAGTATTGCAGCAATGCAAACTTATTATTTGGGATGAGTGCACAATGGCACACAAAAAATCGCTCGAGGCTCTGGATCAATGCTTGAAAGATTTTTGAGGGAAGTCGAAGCCCTTTGGCAGCACATTAATATTGCTTGCGGGAGATTTCAGGCAAACATTACCTATAATACCTAGATCAACTCCTGCAGACGAAATGAATGCTTGCCTGAAAAATTCTAATTTATGGGCACACGTAAAAATATTAAAATTAACTACAAATATGCGTGTCCGATTGCAAAACGATGACTCTGGTCAAACATTTTCAGATCAATTGCTGGCAATTGGAAACGGAAAGCTCCCAGTAGACTCAACTTCAGGACGTATACAACTACCTGCTGATTTCTGTAATTTAGTGACGTCCAAAAATGAATTGATTGAAAAAGTATTTCCGAATATTCTAAAAAATTATTAAAATAATAAATGGCTAAGTGAAAGAGCGATTCTCGCACCCAAAAATATAGACGTCCACGAAATCGACAATATTGTTTTGACCAAGATTCGAGACCGGGCAGTCCTTTACAAGTCAGTCGACACAGTTTTGGAACCAAATGAAGCGGTTAATTATCCATCTGAATTTTTAAATTCCATAGATCTTTCAGGATTTCCACCACACGTGCTACAACTAAAAATAGTCGTACCAATAATACTTTTAAGAAATATCAACCCACCAAAGCTTTGCAATGGCACGCGACTTGCCGTAAAAAAAAACAATGGAAAACCTAATAGACGCCACAATCTTGACAGGGCCTTTTGAGGGCGAGGCTGTTCTTATTCCTCGCATTCCCATGATTCCAACGGATCTGCCTTTTCAATTTAAAAGATTGCAATTCCCAATTCGATTAGCATTTGCAATCACCATTAACAAAGCTCAAGGTCAATCATTAGAAAAATGTGGTATAGACCTTAATACTGATTGTTTTTCCCGTGGACAATTGTAAGTTGCATGTTCGAGGGTCGGTAAACCTGACAATCTATTTATATGCAGCGGCAATTGGACAGCGAAGAATGTTGCATATTCGCAAGTTTTACGCAGTTAATTTGTATCTATCTATCTATCTATCTATATAAAAACGAGTTGTGTGTATGCATGTTTGTTTGTTTGTAAAAAGAGCGTTTACATATGACGTCATTATTAGTACATACGGCTTTGTATATGCACAGACAATGGGAAAGCCAAGAATGTTGTATATTCGCAAGTTTTACGTAGTTTAACTCCTGCAGACGAAATGAATGCTTGCCTGAAAAATTCTAATTTATGGGCACACGTAAAAATATTAAAATCAACTACAAATATGCGTGTCCGATCGCAAAACGATGACTCTGGTCAAACATTTTCAGATCAATTGCTGGCAATTGGAAACGGAAAGCTCCCAGTAGACTCAATTTCAGGACGTATACAACTACCTGCTGATTTCTGTAATTTAGTGACGTCCAAAAATGAATTGATTGAAAAAGTATTTCCGAATATTCTAAAAAATTATAAAAATAATAAATGGCTAAGTGAAAGAGCGATTCTCGCACCCAAAAATATAGACGTCCACGAAATCAACAATATTGTTTTGACCAAGATTCGAGACCAGGCAGTCCTTTACAAGTCAGTCGACACAGTTTTGGAACCAAATGAAGCGGTTAATTATCCATCTGAATTTTTAAATTCCAAAGATCCTTCAGGGTTTCCACCACACGTGCTACAACTAAAAATAGGCGTACCAATAATACTTTTAAGAAATATTAACCCACCAAAGCTTTGCAATGGCACGCGACTTGCCATAAAAAAAAACAATGGAAAACCTAATAGAGGCCACAATCTTGACAGGGCCTTTTGAGGGTGAGGCTGTTCTTATTCCTCGCATTCCCATGATTCCAACGGATCTGCCTTTTCAATTTAAAAGATTGCAATTCCCAATTCGATTAGCATTTGCAATCACCATTAACAAAGCTCAAGGTCAATCATTAGAAAAAATGTGGTATAGATCTTAATACTGATTGTTTTTCCCATGGACAATTGTACGTTGCATGTTCGAGGGTCGGTAAACCTGACAATCTATTTATATGCAGCAACAATTGGACAGCGAAGAATGTTGTATATTCGCAAGTTTTACGCAGTTAATTTGTATTGTATCTATCTATCTATCTATCTATATAAAAACGAGTTGTGTGTATGCATGTTTGTTTGTTTGTAAAAAAAAGCGTTTGCATATGACGTCATTATTAGTACATACGGCTTTGTATATGCACAGACAATGGGAAAGTCAAGAATGTATATTCGCAATTTTTACGTAGTTTGAAACACATATATAAATCTATCTATATTCACAGGTGGGACACAGGGACACAACTACAATGGCGCGTAACTAATATGGCGCGTAACGACTTACGCGCGCGGGGGGGCTTTACATTGAATTTTATTCCATATTCCCTATAGCTTTTATATAATTTCCTGTTTTTTCCTATAGGGTTGAGGAATCTAAGCCACTCCCGGAATCCCTCCCCCGAAAAATGCAACCCCCAACTGAAATCAACAGCACATATTTAATGACATTTTGCATTGCTCACATACTTGATGTTTTTGGTATCGTTTTCTGGAACATGCATACTTCCTGGGGTAGCAAAACACTTAGAGCCCCCAGAGTTAAGTTTTGACCAAATTTCCTTCCGACTGCATTCTGAGAAAGGATTTTCGACAAAATACTTATATTCTGACAGACTACCCATTGCGTAAGTCGTTCGACACCTTGCTTCCGAATTGTCGCGACTCCTATCATCTTTGCTGCACAACTGATAGCCTATAGCTTTCATTAAATAGTAACTATTTATCCACATTTCTTGTGGCTCGTTATACTCTTTACAGTGGTTAAGCATAATGACGATCGTGCTATCATCATTACATATGCTGCATGGATTAGCCGCAAACTTCACAGATTTGTCCTGTGTGTTAAATGTAGGGTGTATTGTCATTGCAAACCCTGATACGCCCTTGTTCATTTTCTTTTCCATCAGATATTCATTAATGCTGAATGGTGACTTTGTCAGTTTCAACAACTCTTTGTCTGCTGCAACATGGTTGGCTGTCACATGTTTTAGCTGTAATAAAACGTTAGGCCTATTATTATCATCAGAATCGAAAGTGGACCTTCGAAAACCGTCATATACCGGTAGCATCAATGTGGCTAAGTAAGGCAGTACGTCTCTAGTTTTAATCGTTGTAGCATACATTGTATGACTGATATGGAGGTGAATTGGAGCCACATTTGTGTTCTTATCGTACTTTTCGTCCGACCCATATTTTGATCGTTTAGTTGCTAAATCGGTCGGTAAAAAATCTAGCCTTGAACATTCTTCAGCATACGTTATGCCCATATTGTTGATTCTCCATCGATTATACCTACGATCGTCCCTACGTACTCTACAAGATTCCGGACGATTAGGTTCCGGACGATAATGCTTCTTCTGGAACTCGACGGGACGAGAGGACCTTAAAAGGAAGCGGCGATCGCCCCTTTGATTATTATATATGTAAAGAGGTTCTATTGAATAACTGGTTATGCTGTCTGTATGAAACAATCCAAAAATTGAAGGGGTGCTCCCGAGATAGAAAGCAGCGTAGGAGCTGTCAAGTGTCCCTATCTCAGATTGAGGTGTAACGGATCGATCCGTATCCACCATTTTTATTTTATACTCATGAACGGAGCCATGATAAAGATTTTCCTTATCAAATGCATTAACATAGTCGGGTTCCGCTTGAATTTCGTCTATTGTTAAGCTATGACTAACAAATCCTGTCACTGGCTTTAGCTCTATTGTAAAAACGCCAAAATAATCTGAATGAATTTCAACGTTTTTCGTTCCTGATGCCATGCTTGTAATATGAATCTGCCTCCTCGTTATAATTTCCCAGTCAGTTTTCTTAGGGGGTACTGCCATTGATCCTGGGAAACATTTAACAAAAAAAAATATCAAACTTAATATTAAAAATGCTTTCATTAGTGTAACAATTTAAACTCCTAGCCATAAAATGAAGGAACGAGTTCATTGAATCGAAACTAAAACAAACTTATTTTAAATTTCCAGGCATTTCTCTAGTTTCAATTTGGAAATTAAAATTACTGCTCAGGCACCATAAATACTTTCGCAGTTTTTATAATAAATGTGGCGATTCTGAACTGAAAACTAAAATACATAAACTTATCTTGAATTTTTTCTAGTTTCAATTCACAAATCAAATATTCTGTCAAAACCCTAAAACAGTTACTGCATTTTACATAACTATGCCTGCATGGTTTTTATAATGTTAAAAATACTATTTAATTTTTGTAAGCAACAAGATGTTAATAAAATTTGCTAATACGGTGATGTAGAAAAATGCAGTTTTTCGTAAAGAATTTATTCTATTAAAAAAAATTTAGAAAAGGCAGTAGATGTGACAATTCCCTTTCAAATGAGCCATTAAATAGCTTTCTATGATGTTCCAGTGCTCTGCTATCTTGGGAGAACAAAAAAAAAAGATGGTGTCGATACAGAATATCGTAGCTCAAGCAAATTATCTTGTTTTTCATGCCAATAGATTTTCCTCTTTATTCATGCCAAAGGACGGTATGCTTCCTATATAGGGGTTTTGGACAAGCCGGTTCTAATAGTGTATTTCTTGATTTGATCTGACGCTATTTATAGGAGTTATGCGTTATTATTCTACATTTCTTAGTATTGGACGTGATCATTTCTTACTAGGTTGCTAGCTTGAGTCAATATTGCTAGTATGAAGATTTTGAAGAAGAGAACAACATACTATGCATTGTTAAGCCCTCGTAGTTTTTACTACTGATTAGTTCGATATATAATTACCTGGACGTAAAATTGTTTGGGATTTGTTTGGAAAATTCGTAGGAAATTGTTTTGCGGTTTCTAAGAATGTTGGAATTGTCCCATAAAGTTTGAAAAAAAATTACTACTTTTCTTAACTCATGCATGTTTTCGTCTTTCTCTTACGGTAAAATCCAAAAGGTTCACAAATTAAGTGGTATCTCCGGGCTAGCAAACCGCAAGTTCTCGCATCGGTGACAACACGAGATTAAATAAGAGTGAACCGTTTTTTATTATATTCATTTTGTTTCTGAAGAAATTTCTTAGTAATGACAGGTATTTTTGCACTTCTATTGCGCTATTCTGGGAAACTAAAGAAATTATACATTAATAAATCCTTTTACAGAACTGAACAAAATGAACAAAAGAAAAATAAATAATTCATATTAATCAAAGCTGATTCACAGGCGTCAATTGTGTCCTGTTGAGTTTTTAAGGATGTATTTTTATGTTTCGACGGAGGATTTTCATAAAAAAAAACATTTTTATTTAACACTGTGGTAGCGCAGTGAACTGATGCTCTATTTGAGAAAACGGGGTCCTAGTTCTAGTTCTAGTTCTAGTTTCAATTCACAAATCAAATATTTTGTCAAAACCCTAAAACAGTTACTGCATTTTACATAACTATGCCTGCATGGTTTTTATAATGTTAAAAATACTATTTAATTTTTGTAAGCAACAAGATGTTAATAAAATTTGCTAATACGGTGATGTAGAAAAATGCAGTTTTTCGTAAAGAATTTATTCTATTAAAAAAAAATTAGAAAAGGCAGTAGATGTGACAATTCCCTTTCAAATGAGCCATTAAATAGCTTTCTATGATGTTCCAGTGCTCTGCTATCTTGGGAGAACAAAAAAAAAAGATGGTGTCGATACAGAATATCGTAGCTCAAGCAAATTATCTTGTTTTTCATGCCAATAGATTTTCCTCTTTATTCATGCCAAAGGACGGTATGCTTCCTATATAGGGGTTTTGGACAAGCCGGTTCTAATAGTGTATTTCTTGATTTGATCTGACGCTATTTATAGGAGTTATGCGTTATTATTCTACATTTCTTAGTATTGGACGTGATCATTTCTTACTAGGTTGCTAGCTTGAGTCAATATTGCTAGTATGAAGATTTTGAAGAAGAGAACAACATACTATGCATTGTTAAGCCCTCGTAGTTTTTACTACTGATTAGTTCGATATATAATTACCTGGACGTAAAATTGTTTGGGATTTGTTTGGAAAATTCGTAGGAAATTGTTTTGCGGTTTCTAAGAATGTTGGAATTGTCCCATAAAGTTTGAAAAAAAATTACTACTTTTCTTAACTCATGCATGTTTTCGTCTTTCTCTTACGGTAAAATCCAAAAGGTTCACAAATTAAGTGGTATCTCCGGGCTAGCAAACCGCAAGTTCTTGCATCGGTGACAACACGAGATTAAATAAGAGTGAACCGTTTTTTATTATATTCATTTTGTTTCTGAAGAAATTTCTTAGTAATGACAGGTATTTTTGCACTTCTATTGCGCTATTCTGGGAAACTAAAGAAATTATACATTAATAAATCCTTTTACAGAACTGAACAAAATGAACAAAAGAAAAATAAATAATTCATATTAATCAAAGCTGATTCACAGGCGTCAATTGTGTCCTGTTGAGTTTTTAAGGATGTATTTTTATGTTTCGACGGAGGATTTTCATAAAAAAAAACATTTTTATTTAACACTGTGGTAGCGCAGTGAACTGATGCTCTATTTGAGAAAACGGGGTCCTGGGATCGATTCCAGTTGACGCAAGGTTGGGCGACAAGCTTCCTACCTGGCCCAGTAAAAAGACCCAACAACTGAAGCCAAGATTCAACACCCTAAGTGCCATCAATGGCTCTGGAAGTTTTCATCCATAATATTAATCTTAAATTTGCTCTGCAGCCTATTCCGTCTCTACTAATACTGTACTTGAACTGAACTAATTTATTTACAAACTACTAAAGAAAAATGCATCACTTGCAGCAACAGCCAAGGCGAGGAAGCCAAGCGTCTGATAAAAACGACTGTAATCTTTCGAATTTCAATCGAGTATTCAAGTATTTAATAAAACAAAAATAATCTCTCATCATAATTTGTTCGTAGAAATATCCAAGTAATTCGTCGTTATGCTTCTTCGTCCAAAAATACTCCTTTAATCTATTTTTAAGAAAACTCTTGTGCTTGGCCCGTCGAGTGGCAGTTTGAATGTTATTCCGAACTATACGTGGATTAATTAGAATAGTATTTACAGGTAAATACAGGTTTGTATTTAATGACATTACTTTCAGAAATGATTCTCTCTTTTCCATGGTTTAATTTAAAAGAAGAAAAGCTTCCTCCATCTACAAGTTTCTCATCTACCATCTATTGTTTAACAGTTTATCCAGAATAAACTTAGGAATATATACTCACACTTTTATCTTAAGCCTTTAGACCGCGTAAGGGACAGGCTGACTAGCAGGATGAGCATCTCATTTCATTAGAATAGCAGCATAAGCTCGAAAATTGTCATTGCATATGAGGACCCTTGTTTCTAATGTAGGCAATATATGATACAACCAAACTACTACTACTACTACTACTACTAACACCTCACTGCAGGACCAAGCCACCTCAGGCCAGCAAAGCTGTACAGGTTCCTTGTCCATCGCAGTCCATTCAAAAACTCCCTCTCAAAATCCTTCCAAGAAGTTCCAATTCCTCTTAAATCTTTCTTTACTACATCCTCTAACCACATTCGAGGATGATCTGCTTTTCGAAAGTAAACTAAAGAATGCAGGGGCAGCAGCAAGACAGAGACCAAGCCGAATACCAAATATCGAGCATCGGAGGTAGCAACAGTTAAGATTCAAGATGGTAGACTGGAGCAAAAGCAGTATGTCTAGTCTGCAGTTCGGCTGCTGACTAGGAAGATGCAAAAACAAGTCGAATCCTGACTCGGTGCCAAAACAAATTAATTCCTGATTTATTGAAAGCCGAGCTACTTCCGAGCCATAAAACTTTGGTAACAAAACGCGCGTAAGAGCGAGTTAATTCCTATCTGATGACTGATTTTGTCCAGCTGATTAAGAACAGTCAAAACATCACAGAAAAAATACGCTTCTAGAGACAACATGATAAATGCAGCCCCAATTTGCAAGGCTTCAAATTAGGGAAATAGCCCATCAGAGTCAACGCAATAAAGTGGACTTTGCAAAGAGGCATGTGTTTTTCATTTATATTATTATTCTTTTCTCCAGTCCACTTCATATACGGTTCAACAAAAGATCAACATCAACAAAAAACATATCAACGAAGATGGTGATTCGAAGTAGTTTTATGCTGGGAAGATTATTTGGCCTTATTTCTGCTCATTTTTTGTTTAGTGGAGCTCTTTACTTTTCTTTGAAAAACTTTTTTTTTTAATTAAGCTGTAGCCAAACTAGAACAGAGATTAAGTAGGCCTATCTTGTTAAAGGTGGCTTGCTGATTTTACATGAATCTCTCAAGAGAAAAAAAAAACGATAGAAAACAACGTCTTTAAACTCTGAGTAATAACTCAAATACAGAATTTACAACCACTTCGCTTTTTTTTACATTTTTCTTATAAACATTCTGAAATAGACTAGTAAATGTATCAGAGAACCAAAAATTTTGTATTATTTAGGATTTGTTAATCAGATAAAGACACAATATATCACTTGATTCCCAATTAAATATTTTTTGAATATATTAATGACTGCTGTTGTAATAGTGTCTTACCCACCATTCTAAAATGATAAACATAGATAGTATTTTACGAATGTTTGTTAACAAATATTTTTTTAAATGAACATTATAGGTCAGTTATTGGAGAGAAATAATCACAAAAAATGTTTTGCACCAAAAAAACGAGGGTGGCTTTGTATATAGCCCAGGCCGAAAAGTAATTAGTGCTTTTTCTAAACTTTAGTGGTTGTTGGTAAATGTTTCACTGAGGACATTCACTTTAGGCTGATTGAGAATTCGACACCAAAATTTTTTTTCTTTTTCTATTAAGCAAGGTGTATGAACCAACATGAAGGTCCTTTCACCTCTTAGGGGTGGTTAGCAGGATAAAGTGCACCAGTTGAGGGTCCATGTGCCTCTCCCCCAATCCCTACTTAGGAGTTATTGTCACTGAAAAAGCTTTTTGGGTATTTTCGTTGAAAAGAGCCCCTTTATAGGTATCTTCATAAAAAAACACATACCTAACCCATATATTCCAAAAAACATATTATGTACTTTCTACAAAATTCTTTAAAAATTTCACCCAAAATTTTGGCAAATTGACACCACTGGTAGCACAGCTCTGTAGCTAGTATAATCAATTCAGGGAATTATAGACTAACTTCTTCTACATGACGTTAATATGATATTTAAATAATTTTATATGATTGGGAAAATTCTGGCAAAAAAAAAGAACAAAAGAATTCTTGGGTTTTGAAAACTGTAGCACTATGAACAAATCTGCCATCTTGCATGGTAGAAGTATGGTGGTAAAACTTGTTGGGAATGAAGCCACAAACATCCTAACATCCAATACTAAGCATCCAGTTGTTAGACTATCCTGCTTTTTCATTTATAATTAAAAGAAAAATTTATAAATATTGGTTGTTTTTTTTTTAATAATACAGGGCGAAAAAAAAAAATTTTTAATACAGAAACAATAAACAAAGTCAAAGTATTTCGGTTTTACATCCAGAAGTCTTCATCATAGCGAAAGAAAATAAATAAAAAAAGCATAAAGAAAACATAGAATTAACAAAGAAACCACACGAGTCAAAAAAAAAAAAAAACGAAAGGAAACTCACATATAAACAAAATCCAATACGGTATCTTATGTGGTCACATACAAAGCACAAGGAAGGATGACAATTATAGTATTCCACATATATATCTAATTTTCTTTAGATTAGAATTGTTTAAACAAAATCCACTGTAGTGTTTTGATGCAACAATATGCAAGGCACAAGCCAGGATGTCTGCTTGTGTTGACACACAATAGTACAGTTCTATAATAGCAAATGTTTCAATGAAAACAATTTCGCAAAAGTATACAGAAGCATGGTAGTAAACACTGTTGGGAATGAAGCCACAAACTCCTAACATCCACTAGTGATATGGACAATCAAAAAGAAACATAATTATTCTTATATGTCATTAACAAGGACTCTAGTAAAACCAAAATCTTTACTGAGAGTTCCGTGTATGAACAAATCCGCATAAACTTGGTCAAAACTAAATCCATGATTGATTTCAAGGCAAGCAAAGATATAAGTCTAATCAAGCTTGTTCTGAACATTAAACAGTCACAAGTAGGCAAATTTGTTTATGTGCTCAAGTGTGTAGAGAAACTCGGAATTCATTGTGAAATACACTTAAAGGACAGCACAACAACCACAATGCATCCAGATATAAAAAAAATACTACTAGCTCTGAAGAAGAAGCTCAAGGACGAGCAGGAACAACTAGAAGATTTTGACATCATTGAAAAGGTGAATGAACCAACAAATAGGGTTAATTCTATAGTCGAACAAGTTGGGGTGAAAGACTCTGCAATGACACTGTTGACCAGAACAAGGCAATAAAATACCTCCACTATTCAGTTCCTACAATCAAAGACGCTAGTACTTAACGGTTCAGCAATATTCAGCAGGCTAGATACCAGCTCAGGCTACTGGATACTCCCAATCACTACATAATCTGCCCAGACAGCCTTCAGCACTTGTTATGGATGATACAAATGAAAGACATGCCCCTTTGGCCTTATTTCTACACAAGACAAGTTTCAGAAGAAAATTGAAAAGGTATTTGAAGGATAAGACGGTAATATTCTTATATATGGAAGAAACCACAAAGAGCATCGCCAAAGGATAGAAGCTATTCTTAGAAGAGCTGGACAAAAAGGAATCCATTTAATCTGCGAAAAATACCAAGTGTCCAAGACAAGGTATGGGTCTTTATACATGAGACTTACTGCATGAAATGTTATATATATTTTTATATTGATCAAATATGCATATAGTGCATTTTTATATGTCTTTATACAAAGTCTGTGGTAGCCAAACAGTCTGTGGTAACAAACTATAAATAAGGAGCAATGCAGCTCATCAGCAGCTTAGGCGAAAGTCTAAGAAACAGAGTATCTAATAGTTCGTGGTTACGAACTATATGTAAGGAGCAACCCAGCTCAATAGTAGTCGAAATTCTAAAAAACGGGATTTTGATACCAATAGATACATCAAAAGAATTGCATATTGACGCTGAATTCAAATATATATGTTTCGTCAAGTTTAGTTTTACCCATCAAAAGTTACAAGCCTGAGAAAATTTGTCTTATTTTCGAAAAAAGGGGGAAGCACCGCCTATAAGTCAAAGAACAATCATACTATCAGATTCAACGTATTAGAGAACCCTACTATAGAGGTTTCCAGCTCCTATCTGAAAAATACGGAATTTTTTATTTTGCCAGAAGAAACATGATGGATGAATGTTTGTTTGTTTTTGTTGTTGTTGTTTTTCCCCAGGTGATCGCATCGACCCAGTGGTCCTAAAATATCGCGAGAGGGCTCATTCAAACAAAAATTAAAAGTTTTGGTGCTCTTTTTAAGTAACCAAAAAAACTGGAGTGCATCTAGACCCCTCCCATCCTCATGTTTTCCCAAAGTTACCCAATCAAAATCTCGAGAATGCCATTTTGTTCAGCATAGTCGAAAAATCTAATAACTATATCTTTGAGGATGACTTAATCCCCCACAGTCCCCAGGGGAGGGGGGCAAGTTATGATTTTTGCCTATTGTTTACATATAGTATTGGCTATTGGGAAGTATACAGGAATTTTCAGGGGGGATTTTTTCAGGTTTGGAGGGGGGTGTCAGGGTTACATGAGAGGATCTTTCCATGGAAGAATTTTACATGGGGAAAGGGACTTTTTTATGAAGGTTGCACCGGATTTCTCAGCATTATTTAAAAAACGATCAGATATTAAAAAAAAAAGGTTTTCAACTGAAAATAAGGAGCAACATTAAAACTTAAAACGAACAGAAATTATTATGTATATGGGAAGGTTTGCCCCCTAGCCAATGTGTCACTCTTTACGCTTAAGTTTTTTTAGTACTCTGAAAAGAGTTATTTATTCTAATTAAACGGCCTTTGTGATTTAGGGGGTCATTCTTAAACAAATGGAACAAAATTCGAACTTCAGCATAAAGAGCAAGGTGTTGACTAGGAGGCGAACCCCCTCATATATGTAATAATTTCTGCTCGCTATAATAGGATTGGATTTTTATGCTAATTTCAAATATACAAAGTTTTATTAAGTTTGATGTTACCCATCGAAAGTTACAAGCCTGAAAAAAATTTGCCATTTTTCGAAAAAGGGAGAACTACCCCGAAATAGTCATGTGATCCTAATGAAAATCACGCCAACAGATTCAGCATATCTGTGGACTCTTCTGTACATGTTTCAAGCTCCTATATATATAAATGTGGAATTTTCTATTTTTTGCCAGAAGAAAGATCATGGACGTATGTTTATTTGTTTTTGTTTTTCTGCTCTAAAAGTTATTGTTACAAAACAGTGATCCTAGAAGATTGGGAGAGGGTTCATTTGATTAGAAATCAAAAGTTCTAGTGCTCTTTTTAAGTGACCAGAAAATTGGAGGTCAACTAGCTCCCCTCTCATGCGCCTTTTTCTCCAAAGTAATCCAATCAAAATATTGGGATAGTCATTTTTCAGCATAGTTGAGGAGATCCAAAAACCATGCCTTCAGAGATAACATGAACCCCCACAGTCCCTAGGAAAAGGGCTGCAAGTTGTAAAATTTGCCCACTGTATACATGTAATATTTATTATTGAGAAGACATTTTTTTGAAGGGAGGGGGGTGAATTTTCTGTTTGGGGGATTTTCACAAGAAGAATTTTCTGGGGAGAAGGTGGTTTCTGGGGTGAACTTTCCATGGAAAAATTAACAAAATTCCTATGCAAATTTATTTTATTTGTCTTATTCTGTCTTTGCTGACTCTATTTTACATGTAGGGATGTTTTGGGGAAATTTTCACTGGGGTTGGGGGAATTCCAGGAAAAATTTTCCATGGAGGGGGATATCTGGCATGATTTGAATTTTTTTTTTAGAAATTAATCTTTTTGAAATTAAAGTATGCTAAGGGGAATTTTTCAGGCAGAGTCATCTGCAAGAAATTTCAGTGAGGATATAAATTCCTGAGAGAGGAGGGGATATTTTACATGGGAGGAACTTTAAATGGAGGAATTTTCCATGGAGATAAGGGATTTTCAATTGGAAGGGGGTTTCCCATTATTATTAGAAAAACAATCAGAAAATAAATGGTAAAAACTATTCAGTTCATGGTGTGAAGACCTGCTTTTGGATTTAACCTATTGTTAATAATTGGTAAGGGATTATAGTCTCTTTCTGACCATTAGCCAGCATTTGATAATAATTAATTCAGTGACCAAAAGAATTATAATTTGAATAAGCGGATCATTTTGCATTTGAGTTAGAATTCCCTTGGGATTTTCTGTGGATTTTCTTATTAATATTTTCACGATCAGCGACTATTATTTTAAAAGTAAAATCTATGATTGAATAGGAAGAATTGGTTTATTCCCCAAAACTGAACTATATGCAAAGTAATCTATTGAATGGTATTGACAATAAGAAATATGGAATTGACTTTAGTGCTGATATAAATGAAGTGGAGGATACAAAAGCTAAACATTAGGATGAGTGCCCCCAATGAGGACTGCTCGATGAGAAAGGGTTCTAATGCTATTTCAAGCCACTTCGGTGACATTATTTCACTCCTAATAGCTATAGATAGGAGTGGCGACTCTGTGCCAACTCTTGTGATTAGGCTTCCCACCAAAGAACCATGCCTTCTGGCAACTGCTCATCCTTTGCTGTTTGTCAAAGTCAACCAGCTGGATCAGACTGTTGTTGGTATGTCATCAGCCCTCGATAACTGCCAGCTTGAATATCCAAAACTCCCCCTACCTGTTTCAACTGCTGATACCCATTCAACCATAATTTTTTCGAATATACCCACTGACCTTTCTGACTTTCTGAAACAGAAAACAGTTATTGATAAGGTCAACAATCATGAATTAGTACGTAGTGTCAAGCCACTAATAACAAATGGTATATAAACATTGAGAAATCAGCTAGTAAAGATTTCGTGCTATTCTGCATGGAAAAATGACTGGTACTGCTACTAAAATACTTTCTAAGCAATTTTTTGGAATAATACGAGGTTTACCAATCGGAATTGACACTGATATACTCTCTATTCAAAATAAACATAAAAAATACAGAGAGACTTGGCTCATCTCAGTCTGTAAAACTTGAGTTCGAAGACTCTTATTCTCACTCATTTTTTTTTTAAAGGAAGGAGTGATGCTTGGCTACAAATCCTTTCAGGTCTACCAATACAAACAAATGCCAAAACGCTGTTTAAATGTCCCTCTCCCAACCACTTTCAACATGCTTGTCTGGTTGATACTCCCAAATGTGCCTGTTGTGCTGGAGCACAAATTTCTTCCAAATATAAACCATGCACTCCCCCCCCCCCAGATGTGCTAACTGCAATGCCCTACAGCTTAGTTTGTCATGTTATGCAAGAGAGACTAAAAAAGGATCCCAAAGCATACTAATTACTTTTTAGTTTTCTGTGATATCCTACAATATTAATGGAACTAAGGACAAAGACTTTTACATTGATGAATTATGTAGCGGGAACGATCTAGTTTGTTTGCAAGAGCATTTTTTGACTTTAGCTAGCCTTAATTTTCTGCGTTGAAGTTTAAACCACATAGCATTTATGACCTCTGCCAGGGTAACTGGTAGCCATCCATTGGGGGGGGGGGGGTATGGCATGCATCTTTAAGTGTTATGCACATTTCCCTACCCCTATCCTTTATCATCATGATGAATTTTTCATAGCAGTCCGTGTTGGATGAACTATTCTGATCAACTCATAACTTCCGCATGATAATAGATCTAATTGCTCAATTAGAATTTTTGTGAAGTTTTGTGCTTCTCTGAGAAAATTAACTAAATGCTTAGTGTGATCTTAATACAAATATCAGCACTGACTGTGTTAGAAAGGATTTTGTTCTCGATTGTCTCCCGCTGTACCGCATCATTTCTAAATCTCAACCCTTTACCTATATCCATCACTCTGGAATTACTACTGACATTGACCACGTTGTGTGCTCTTCATCTATTTATTCTTCGATTGTAACGGCCCTTGATGATAATCATGATATTGACCAGCTACCATTAGCAGTGATTTTTTTTTTCGCTTCCCTATGTTCCGACAAATTTGAAATTCAAAAAAGAATCAAAATGGTTTTCGAAGTATAATTGAAAAAAGAAGATATCTCATATATATATATATATATATATATATATATATATATATATATATATATATATATATATATATATATATATATATACAGATATATATAAATAAGTTGTCTGTCTGTCTGTCGAGTGACGTCATTATAAGGATTGAGCTGTATGTCGTCATGAAGTTAGTTGTCGTCATGTTTGTTATGACAATGCTTAGTATATGACGTCATTATCATTATTTAAGAAATTCGTTCAAAGACAAATTTTTAATTGTAAGAAGATCGTTGAAAGGAAATGAATGTATTCACGCCGAAGTAGCTGAGTTGGTAAAGCGTTATGTAAGAGGTTCTAGGTCCGAGAGGTTCCAGGTTCGAACCTTGGCTTTAGCATTAATACAAAAGAAGAAAAAAAAATTAAAAAAGGTAAAAACTACAAAAAAAAACTAAAAAGAAAATACTAAAAAAAATAAAAAAGCTAAAAAACTAAAAAAAAACTAAAAAAAGGTAAAAAACTAAAAACTAAAAAAGAAAAAAAAACTAAAAAAAGGAAAAAACTACAAAAAAAAACTAAAAAGAAAAAAAACTAAAAACTAATAAAAAAAACTGACAAAACTTAAAAAACTAAAAACTGAAAAAGAAAAAAAACTAAAAAAGGAAAAAACTGAAAAATAAAGGAGAAAAAGAAAACTAAAAACCGGGACACAGGGAATATAAATGACGACCGGGACATTCAAAGATAAATTACAGACCGGGACACCGGGAATATAAATGACGACCGGGACGCTCAAAGGGAAATTACAGACTGGGACACTGGGACACAAATGACGACCGGGATACTGGGAATATAAATGACGACCGGGACACAGGGACACAAGTACAACGGGGATGTCGGGGACACAGGGGGATACATAAATGACGACGGGGACACAGGGAATGTTCGATTAGCAATCACCATCAACAAAGCTCAAGGGCAATCATTAGAATAATGAGGTATAGATCTGAATACGGATTGTTTTTCCTATGGACAATTTTATGTTGCATGTTCAAGAGTCGGTAAACCCGACAATCTATTTATATGCACAGACAATGGGACATCGAAGAATGTTGTATATTCGCAAGTGTTACGTAGTTAAAAACATATATATATATATATCTGTCTATATTCACAGGTGGGACACAGGGACACAACTACAATGGCGCGTAACGACTTACGCGCGCGGGGGGCTTGGGGGGGGGGGGGGGTGCGATATATATATATATATATATATATATATATATATATATATATATATATATATATATATATATATATATATATATATATATATATATATATATATATATATATATATATATATATATATATATATATCATGAAAAGAGAAATCACCAATGCTACAGCACAAACACAAAAAAAAAAAAAAAAAAAAAAAAAAAAAAAAAAAAGAGACAGAAGGAGAAAAGGAAGACTGTTTTCCTAAATTAGTGATTAATATAGACCAGCACTTGAATGAGGCCTTAACCCTACTCATCCATACAATCACATAGGTCAAACAGCATAGCCACACACAATCAACCATAAAGAATAATCCATGGACAGGCAGTCATGTCGTCAATAAGTATAAGTCGTCATTTACCGAACAATAGAAAAAATAATATAGACAAATAATTCAGAGGCAACACCCAGCATAAGGGCTCATCAGGAGAATACACTGGCCTATATAGGGTTTCGCCACTCTAAATTCTCTACCCAGCACAGTGTTGTGGCTACCACAGAATATCAATGGCATCCCCGCGTCAGGTATCACCCCCAAAATACATGCCTATGAAAAAAAACAACAGCAAATGTAAAACAACCAAGTAAAACCAAAACAAGCTTATCCTATTAATATATCCCTCCCTTTAGCAACAATAGGTAAACTAAATATTATAAATTTTACCAGATCACAAATATTAACACATTTTAAAAAACCTGAATGAACTAAACAATTATAGAATTCATCTTTACCATGTGGCTAATTTTAAAAAAAATCCGCTCAATTAGAAACACAATTCAAAATAAATGGCGCTGTGACAACATTTCTCGAACGTCCGAAATTAGTTAAAAATTTCTTTAAGTATTTCTAGATAATTCTTTTGATATTTATTTAAAAGTTCGTTATAATGAAAACTAAATTTTTTAAATTGCCAAGTTAATTTATTTGCAGAAAAACCTCTTGATATCAATTTTTGGCTTAAGATTTTACATCTATTTTTAAAATCAATATAATTACTACAAATCCTTGCATAACGAAGTAACTGTGAGAAGAACGCTGAATATGTGATATTTGAGTGTATATTACTTTCAGGGAATGGGAAACTAATCACTTCAAAATCAAAATCATCCGTTTTATTATACATTTTAAAACTTAATTAAAAACTAATATATATATATATATATATATATATATATATATATATATATATATATATATATATATATATATATATATATATATATATATATATATATATATATATATATATATATATATATATATATATATATATATATATATATATATATATATATATATATATATATATATATAAATATATATATATATATATATATATATATATACTACTGCTACTAACTCACTGCAGCACCAAGCCGCCTGAGGCCAACACAGCTACGCATATATATATATATATATATATATATATATATATATATATATATATATATATATATATATATATATATAATATATATACATATATATATATATATATATATATATATATATATATATATATATATATATATATATATATATATATATATATATATATATATATCAATGCTTACATCCCTTCTTTCTCTTATATGTGTACCTTATCATTTATTGCTTATCATTTAAATGCTTATCATTTTTGTACTTATCATTTAAATATGTCGGATCTGACAGAGTTTATGAACTAAATTCATATTATAAAGAAATGGTATCTAGTTTGAAAGAAGCTGAATGTAGAGCTGTTCTGTTTGAACGTATCCATATTGGTACTCAAAAATCAATCTGGTAAGCAGATCCCAATTTAAAGATTGTGAAAAACAAAGCTAAATTATGGCTTCCAGTTTGGAATGATTGTGGCCGCCCACAATTAGGGTGGGTTGTGGATTTAAAACAAAAAAGTAAAGCAGATTACAACAAGTATCTTAGGTCAGTAAGGTACTGCAACATGGATTTCCCTGCAAATAAACATGAATGGCATAAAGTGATTAATTCTGAAAACCTTGAAAATGATTATTCTTGCAGTTGTGCCATACCACCGTCTATCTGGCAGAAGTATTATTCTTCAATTTTTTCTGTTGTTAACTATTCCACCCATGCCTTTTATTCTCGTCTCACTGCACCTTTTTTTTCTATTTGTATTTCACAGTGACATACAATTCCCGTTACATATTCTGTTGTATGTATTGGTATTAAGAATCTAAAATCTGATTCTATTGATATAGATGGAATATCTAGTTTATCTTTTGCAAAGTTGCTCAGCACTTGTTTTTCATTTAAAGTTACTTTTTCAGATGTGTATATGCACATCTAGTGTTCCAGGGAGTTTCCAGTGTGGCACTATAAGTTCAATATTAAAACGGGGAAAATCTCCTGCTGATTATTTTTCATGCCAGCCCATTACTCTTTTTTGTAATATAATTAATTACTTGAATAGATAATAGTACTAATGAAGATGAGAAACAGTTTGATTTTTGGCCTGGGGCGGGTTGTCAGCATCTACAATTGACTTTACTAAACAAGAAACTATATACATAAATCTTATACAAAGGAGACAGGGAGGCAACTTGTTTTGTCTCCTTTAACAATAGAGAAAAAAAAATAAGGAATTACACCTCAATAACTCATACAGAGTACATAGAAAAAGAGAAAAAGAGAGGGAGAGAGAAAGAGAAGAAGCAAAAAAAAGTAAATCGACTCATGGAGACACAGATAGGACTTATAAACTAATTTATAAATAAATCACTTTACATTCAGTCCCCACTATTATAAGCAGAAAGAACTATCTCTTTCAATTATGTATGGAGAATTGGTGATTCACCTATTAAATCAAATAGTTTATAATTATTGGCAATCTCAGGAAGTTGATATAAACCTAGTCTTGATCTCTCATTTTTAATAAAAGGAAAAAGAAACTTATTCCTTGCTCTCAATAAATGGCTATGTTTATTTTCAACTAAAAGTTTCATGTTATGGAAAAAATTATCACTATGCTGGACTTCTAAAAACCATATGCCTATATTAAGGTGAAAAATTTGTTGTAAATGAAGAATATCAAGAAATGAAAAAGATGTTTTGGTCTCCGATAATTTTTTGTCTTCCTAGGGTGTGTTAAAAAACGGTCCAGGATTCTTATTGACTTGTTTTGGACAATTTGGAGTCTTTGTAAATGTGCATCCTCATCGTATTTCAGCATTTCTTCTTCTGGATAATAATTCTTAAAGTAAAGGAATTTATATTTGTGTTTTAGATCTTCCCAAAGCATTTGACAGTGCAATTCATTCCCAGCTTTTTTATTACTTTTATATTTCGCATGTTAATTTTTCAGTTATTCTGCTTCTGCAGGATTTGCATTTTAACTCTTCCCTTAGTTTCGAATCTTCTCCAACTACTACTACAAAAGTTAAAAGAGGAGTAAGACAAGGTGGAGTTTTGTCACCTACACTTATTAAATTTGGGTTTCTGACATGCTTGCGAAAATATGTGCTCTGTATGTTTATCTGATCTATCAGATGTTTCTTATCTGGCTTATACTGATGGTTTGCTCCTAATTCATCTGACTAGGACTGGTCTCTCCAAAATGGTATCTTCTGTTTCCAATGCTTTTTCCGGGATTGGCCTTTTGTTGAATAAACAAAAGTGTTAGTTTTTATTTTTGCGTCAACTTCTTCATCTCCTCCTAATTGCAACCCTTGCTCTATTCTGTCTGTTGATTCTTTGCAGTGGTTGGGGATAACCCTTACTAATAATCTTTTCAGTTTTTGTCTAAATGAGTTTTTGTAGAAATGAGATTTCTAAAAGAATTCAATTCGGATATAGAAAATTGTTCCCAATCAGGGGAAACATAATCGAAGGGGACAGGCAAAACTCTACTCTACATACTGCAATCAATCAGTCCTTTATATGGCAGGAGTTTACCCCATCCTGAGAAAAATTGATTTAAAAAGATTCCTCCTTGGACACAAAACCCAATTCTAATTCGTAAATGTGGTGTACCTGATATAACATTAAAGTTGGAAAGGCTACACAGGAAGCTCTCGAGTACTGCTCTTGATGGGCTTTCTCCACATAATCATCTTGTAAATTTTTTTTTATATTTATCTTTTGTTGGTTGACCTTTTTTTGTGAATTTCATTTCTTGTGTGCATAAAATGTTGGTTTTTTTATTTCTCTATAGTTCGTTATTTTGTGTGCGTTTGTGTTTATTTAATTTATTGTGGTTATTTAATGTAAAAAAAAAATTCGAGTCATTATCTTTCTTTTTTTGTATGTTTGGCATTTTCTGTGTGTATTTAATTGTTTACACATTTTAATATATTTATGGTGTTTTTGTAGGTAAGAAATAAATTATTATTATTATTATTATTAAAATAAAAAAAACTATTTTTATGACTTAAAGCAATAAGTAATATTAAAACTCAAAACAAACAAAAATTATTCCATGTATGAGGGGAGTTGCCTTTTTTTTCCTCAATACCTTACTTTATATGCTAAAGTTGAACTGTTTGTCCCAATTCTTTACAAATAACCTCCAAAACGCAAGTGCTATTTAATTAGAATAAGAAGCTTTGTTTAAAGTTCTAAAAAACTAAAGTTCCAAAGAAACAAAATATGCTTATTAGATGACAAACAACAAAGAGAAATAAAACTCAATGGAATAAAAACCTCAAACAAGACTGCAACCAGGAGAGAGAAAAGAGATGAAAAACTAAATAATGTGGGTATTTCGCCTGTATGTAAACTAGGCATCCTCAGGACAAGATAAAAAGAAAACACTAAACTAAAAAAAAAATAAAATCCACCACTAATAATAATAAAAACAATTGTTGTTATTGATCCACATAGGGAAAAGAAGCTGTTAGAGTTACTTCAATGAAAACATCAAAGCAATTGAGGAAAAACTAAAAAATTGAAACTAAATTAACCATTCAGTTGCAAAATAATCCTCTTGTTAGCTAATATTGAAGGAACTCTTTTTGATCCAGTAGGTAATCATGTCCCATGATGATTATGTAAAACTTTAATTCCCTTATTGACTATTGGCTCATTTTTTAAAAGACAATCATAAATTGGTTCAATATTTTAATTTCCCACGTCCCGATTTATTGAAAGATTAGCAAATATATGTTTTTCAATTTATAGAGCCTCCCTCACCCACTGAGATAAACCCCTTTCATTAGAAATAGTTAAGGCCTCATCAAATTGCATAAAATGTTCCAGATGAAGGAATGTATGTTCAGGCAGAGTCAAAACAAAAGTTTTAGGAGGCTTGCTTAATTGTAGGTTTTTTTTTCTTTTAATGAGTTGTGATGCTCATAAATTGCTGGTGATTTCTACCAACATAAAACTTTCCTTAAGAGCAAGGAATTTTATACACCACACTAACTAAATTCCCCTGGGTAAAATCCTTCCCAGAATTAAGGAAACTACCTAATGGTCTCAATGATTGGAAACATGTATCAATGTTATGTTTACAAAATTTGTTTAAGCATCTCCCCTAAAATAGGTACATAAGGCAAAGAAATTAAACTTTTGGAATTCTGTACACTGCAAAACTCTATTAAAACTATTGTTATGTTTAATTTGTCCGTTTTTTATTACTTCATCAATGAATTTAATTGGGTAACTATTACAAAATAAAATATACCTCAAATACAACAATTCAAAAGCTAAAAACTCCTGGGAACAAATTCTGAAAGCTCTATAACCAGTGCAATCACATCCCCTTGTTTCACTGAAATAGGCAGGCAAAAATGAAAGTTCAAATACCTATTCCTGTGTGTAGGCTTTCTATATATTAAGAACAGGAAATAGAAATCACTTTTAATCGTAAGGATATCAAAAAAAGGTCGTTTGTCATTTTCTTCAAACTCAACTGTAAATTCTATATTTTTATTAAAACTATTTAAATATTTATGGAAAAGGTCTAAGGACTTTAAACTGAGTTTCCAAAGGCAAACCACATCGTCCAAGAATGTGCCCCAGAAACAAGGAGAGAACTCAAAACTGTGTATAGCAGAGGTTTGAGTTTCCACACAATGCCACTGACAACCACTTTTCTAATTTTGCAACAGGTGATGAGAAAGTTGATGAAATGGGACAGAGGGGACTCCTGTCTTATGAATTTTGGGTATACCATAGATCTTGGGTGCAGAACAACCTCTTGAATAAAATTTATTATAAAATTGTGGGGTGATGTGTAAATTGTTTCCATCAACTCCAATTCCTTTCTAATGGACTTTACATATTTATCAGTAGGATCAAAATCTAGTTTTTTCGTAAGCAGTGGTGTCAGAAATAATTGCATTTATTTTATAATCATAATCATCAGTGTCCATAATTACAATAGTACTGCCTTTGTCTGCTCTAATGAAAAAGGATAAGGACCTTATCCTTTTTCAAATCAGAAAGTATTTTAATGTCAGTTTTTGTGATATCATTTTCAATTTTTCTCATATCAAAGTGTTTAGTACCCTACAATCTTGGCTCTCAGCTCCTGAGGAAGCTCAACTTTAACAATAGAAGCCATAATTCCTGACTCTACATTAGAAATTACTTTTGAATAAGAAATTGCTGTTGGAAAACATAATTTAAAACCCTTCAACAAAACTGCCTCTTGTTGACTACTAAGAGGTTTAGATGAAAATTTCTTAGTGGCAGGACCCAGACAAAAACATGGAAAAAAAAATCCAAATCCTGAAACTTCTCAAACAAAAGTCTATTCAACTTGTTGGCCAAACAAACCTTTGATAAATGGAAATCATGGTGAAAAGGTCTAACAGCATTTCCTTAATTCTCAGGAAAATGTCATATGGAAGGTTATTCCTCAAAAAGTTTTCAGCAAAATTTAAGCCTTTAGACACCTTAAAACGTCATTGTTTTTGCTCGGAAATATCCGCATTGTTTTAGTCTTTCTTTTCTTTTCTTTCTACTGGCTGCAGTCATGTTTGAGGGGTTTTTTCATCAAGTTTTATCCCTCTTAGTTGTTTGTTGTCATGGCTGGCCAGCTTAGAATAAGAGCTTTCATTCACTTATTAGATTTTTTATTAATCTTCTTTGAATATATTGTCACTGTTGCTGCATATACAACCAAGTCCCCACCCATTAATGAAGTCAGGTATAGCCATGGGTTAGGTTATGTGAAACATATATGATTCGGCTTTTTTCCAAATTGGCTCTAGGAAGTATAGCAAAATGAACCAGCAGTTTATGAGAAATAAGAATGGCAGGGGGAATGCAACAGCAGAATTTACTAGCCTTAATTTGGGAATGGCACTAATTAGATAATATAATGTTATATTTCTTTTTTTCATGTGTGACTTCTGCCCTAAGATCTAGTTTCTAAGATATTATTTTACTAATAATATCTTGCAGCAAAATGTAATACAATTCCTTCAATTGACTACTTCTAAAGTAAAATACTGATAAAATATAACGGATACTATTGTTTTATGCTCTTTCTATATATCACTGTTTCTTTTTCTGAGAATGCACCATACCCTCTGAATGGTCCTATATATAGCATAAATTAAATATTTCTTTGTTGTCTTGAACCTTGTAATATGTTGTGCTCAATATTCTTGGCTTGATGAAATTCAGTTGTTCCTGAGTGATTCCAACAAACACTGCATAAGTATATCATTCAAAGTGACTTAAACTGGGAAAAAAGAGTTTTGACAGATGGCTTAAACAGCTTCTTTGAATGTCCTCTCCTGCCATCGCAAATATTTTGGGAAATTGACAAATGAATTGAGGGGGGGGGTTGTGATGTAAGCTTATATGTCATAAGCATATCTACTCTTCATTGTTGGTAACCAGTGTAGATAATTTCAGCTTCATCAAACATTCATCAAATACCTCTTCTTCTATCTTAGATACTGACTTTGTGGCTCTCCTTTGCAACCCTTCCAGAGGCTGTAAATCACCCCTGTATCCTGGTGATGCTGTGCACATTCCATAATCGAGCACTAATATGACAAGGGCCTTTTGCAACCTCACAAAAACATAAGGAGACCAACTGGATATAGTTTTTTTTTAAGAATGTCAAGACAGAGTTTGCATAAGACACAGTCTTCTTGCAGTTTGAATGGAATTTACACTGGTTGTCAATGATGATCAACAGTATCTTTATGATAACCAAATCCTTCTTTTCATGTTATTTGCAGGAAATTAGAGTACCTAGCTATTAGACAATTACATTTATGTGATGCAATGGTTGTTTAAAAATGACCTGCTATGGTTTGTTCTGTAACAATTTTAGATGGAGGTGGAGGGCTTCTATAAATACAAGCAATTCTTGTAATACCAGGATCAGGTGGAGCCTTTAGGTTAAAGCAGACCAACTCAACATAATCATTAATAGGGAGACTATCTATCACTTAACATTGTATTCTGCTTTAACTATTGCCAATACACCCTTCTGTAATTACTTGAATTCAATTTTGATGTTTCCAGGTATCCAGGAATAGAAACATGACTATCCTCTAATCTAGTATTACCAGTCTTGGGACTCACATATGTTAAAATCACCAAATCATATCCTTTATTTGTTACAAGGTTTTTTACTTCCTCAATCTTATTGGCTAACTGATCTACATTGGCTAACAGTAATAATAACTCCTTACATTTTTGTGTACATTCTTGTTCATCCTCATGTGCTCTGTTTGTCACTACATATCATACTGTTGTCCCTACACATCAACTCAAACAGAAGGTACAAAATGTTATTTCTACTTGAGGAAGATTCAGCAGTGACAAACATTGCTGATTCTGAACTAGATACTGAACCACTTTTCATTCCATTATTTATATCAGCAACACTTTCAGATGAACATTCTTTACTTTCAGAAGATAAACTATGCTTACTAAATACACTATACAGAAAAGACAGAGCATCACTACAAAATACTCTGTCAGCTGCAAGCTTTTTTGGATGATTTTGTTTCTCCTCTTATGATAAGATTGTTGTTGCCCTATATCAATCCTACTTCTAGTTGTCTTTATGAAACTGTACTGTATCTTTGAGTGCATGCCTTTCAAAAAACTGTTTGGCTATTTTAAATCCAATTGAAGGGTTACTCACTATGAATCTAAGTGGGACAATTGGTGACAGACATGATGGAGTATTGGTGATTGGGTTCTTTGGCCCAAGTCACTATGTGTTAAAAACTTTGGTGTAAACTGAATAGTTCTGCAAGAAAAAGTGTTTATAAAAAACATTGTCAGCTTTACATTGCTAACCATAACTGTGCAAAGGATTTTTGGGCACACCAAAGGCTGTCACATTGTTCTTCCTTTGTTGATGGCTCTGTCTTTTCTCCTAGACTCACCTAGTTTCTTATCATCTTGTTCAGCATGATCTTGGGTAAAATTATAGCAGTTCATATAACTGACTTACCAATAAAGTAAGCACTTGACGCCTTTTTTTATGCTCTTTATAAATATAATAATTGCTTCTGCTGTAAATTCAAATTTAACCACTTTTTAACCTTTTTATCAGATCTTGTTTAGTCAGAAACTGCTGCTTCAACATGTAATTTTAGTATGTAAGTTCTTAACTTTAGTTTGCATTTGCTCATTGAAGTTGATCTTACTAATATGAACAAGCTGTATATCATAAGTTAATAGTTTAATTGTTTAATGTTTTATAGATAGGGGGTGGTTCCTTAGTTCCTTGTCAGAAAAGCAAACATGAAATTTGGAAAGAGTAGACTATAAAATAAGGAATCTATGATACTGCTTTTATTTTACTATCATGCTTCCTTTAGATGTGGTCAACCATATCAAATTTACTGAAAAGGTTTACAACAAAATTTAGCCTATAGCCTAATTTGAATTGATAAGAATATCATTGAATGATATGACATTTAAGTTGAATGATAAGAATATAGCTCAAAATGACTTAAATGGAATAACAATGGAAAAAAGGGATAATCTTATTAATATGAGCTTGCTGACTAATATCAGCATATCATAATTTAAAAGTTTCATTACATTTGTGCACTTTAAGCTAGAATATAATTCTTGATTTTTAGTAAACCATGATTCAAACTATTCTGAATTGAAAGCCTAGTGTATAGACAGGCTATTAGTCCGGGGTAAACTAGGCTAGTGTAGGTAAGGTTTGAAATGGTGCTATAAGATGCACTAGAGAATATAAAACATATTAAACCGAGTTGCAAATTTTTACCAGGTAATATGGAAACGATTTTCTTTTCTTTCTTCTCAGTTTTTGGTAAGAAGGTTTTGCAATCGTTTTCCTTTACCATTTTTAAAGGATGCACAGTTATTTGTTTTAATTTCACCGCTAAAAAATTCACTATAACGAAAATAAGCTTTATGACAGAACACCCGATTGGCGAATGAATGCCAGAATTTGGCGAAAAGTTATCTCTTCGGCGAATTATTGACAATATGACAAATATTGTTGACGATTTTGGGAGGTATTGAACATTTCACATAAATGACCCATGAATAACCACTCAATATTTATATAAATAGCGCTCAATGCCTTTTCTTATGCTTTTTCCATATGTAATAGTCAGTTTTTGTCCAAATTCAATTTGAAGTCCTTTACCGAAGCCGGAGGGCCTAAATTTCCTTTGAAAAAAAAACTGTGTGCGAAATTTAGCTTGTATAAATATGTGTCGAATTTTATAAATGCTATTCATTTGAAGATTTGATTTCATCAAAGAATTGTTCACCCTGGTTCCAAAAACTCAAGGAAAAGCAACAAAAAAAGCTGGCAAGGCACAAATAAACATCAGTGAAACAGATAAGAAAAAGAATCAAAGGAGGAAGGAAAGCGACACCATTTACATGTACAAATTTCTCAAGCAAGTGCACCTCTCAAACTCCTCTATTGTTTTGTGTTTTCAATGAAGTGTAGTTTTCTGTGATTCTACAAACATAGGGAAATATCACCAGTTGACTTATTCGCACTAGCTTTATTGTATCATAAGCAGCGCAACACTTCTGCTTAAGTAAAGAGCGACATGGGCACAATGTATTATTTATTTTTTTCACTTTTTTTATTTTAGACTATAGAACTTTATATTGAAGACGTTGTCATAAAAACTTCAAAAAGGGCTCATTCAACTGGAAATTGAAAGGGATAGCGCTCTTTTTAATAATCAAAAGTGATTAGAAAGTAACTTACTCCCTTCCCACGGCTACCATTTTCCCAAACATATCTTATCAAAATTTGAGATAGCCATTTTGTTCAACGTAATTGAAAGGTGGGAAAATTATGCATTTGAGGATGAACCACCCCCTCCCCAGAACCCTCAGGGCAAGGGTTGTAACTTATGCCCTGGGGTAATATAAGGCTTATATAGAAAGGGTGATCGTACAAACTTCAGAGGGGGCTTATTGGACTGTTAATCAGAAGTTTTGGTATCCTCTTTGAGATTCAAAGTGATGGGAGGGTGGGTATCACCACTCCCACAAATACACGCCTTGTATTTTTCCGAGACGCATCTGATAGAAATTTTGAAATGCTCTTGTCGTAGAAGCTTCGAAAAAGCTTTATTCAAATAGAAATTGAAAGGGCTAATGCCCTTTTTGATTGTCTAAAGTGATTGGGGGGGGGCAACAAACCCCCCTCCCAAGCCCATCATTTTCCAGAACAAATCGAATCAAAATTTTTTAGATAGCCATTTTGTTCAACGTAAATGAAGGTTTTGAAGATGCCAACCCTCCCAAAGCCCTCAGAGCGAGGGTTTTAAGTTATGCCCTGGGTGTATATAAAGTGTATGTAGAAAGGGTGATCGTATAAACTTCGGAAGGGGCTCATTGGATTAGTAATAAGAACTCCTAGCGCTCTTTTTTAAGATTCTGAGTGACTGGAGGGTGGATACCCCCTTTCCCCACACAAACCTCGTATTTTCCTAAAATTCATCTGATCAAAATTTTAAGATAGCCATTTTTATCAAAGTATTTGAAAGGTCCAGAAATTGTCTTTTTGAGGATTACAAGCCCCGCAGCTCTCAAAGAAAGGGTAGTAAGTTATGCCCTATGGGCATGTAGGATTTATATAATAAGGGTGGTCATATAAATTTCGGAAGGACTCATTGGATCGGTAATCAGAAGTTCTAGTGTCCTTTTTAAAATTGATGGGAATTCCCAATTGAGATAGCCATTTTTTTCAGCATAGTTGAAAGTTGGAAATTCTGTCTTTGACAACGTTTATACCCTGTCAAGACCAGAACATAATTTGCACTTTACTGAAAAAATGGCTCTGGATTGTCAGTTTAGTGTATATATACCGATATTTATTCCTTAAAGCTTAAAATTTTTTTTGTTACAGTTAAAAAAGTAAAAACATTTTAATCGTAATTAAAAGTCAACTTTTATGAGTCAAAAGTGAATGGAGGCACGTCAACCCCCCTTACCTATTTCGATCATTCCCCAAAACATATCCGATGGAAACTTTAATAGAGCTAAATTGTTCAGCATTGTTGAAAGGTCTATCATTGGGGATGTCAACCTCCACACAGTCCTCAGGATAAGGGCTGTAAGTTATGTATTTCGTTCATTGTTTACACAGAGTATATATTATTGAGAAAGGTAGGCATGATTGAATTTTACCTTCCAAGAAGACGAGGGGTATAAAGGTGAACCTTTCAGAGAGGGTTGAGCAAGTGTTACTAAATCAAAGTACGTTATGTGTATAGGGATTGTCAAAAGGGTACAACACAGGAATAACTGAATATATTCATTTGAAAAATTTAGGAAATGATAAGGGAGATGATCAAACTTTTACTTTTATGTTATAAATATCAGTAAGCTATATCATTAAGGCAAACATAGAGAGAGGAAGGCTTGGACATTGCGGAGTGACTTTTGTTTGCGAACAATTGTGAAATTCTAAACCAGATTTGTTGGATGTTGGAGTACGGTGGGAAATAAGCCAGGCAGGTCCCATGTCCCATCAGGCCACTGACCATAAAGTGATTGTCACTGCTTGTGCTGGCCTTTCCTTATTTGATATAAGTAAGTTTCAATTAATTTTAAAATAAAAAAAATGTCTGACCAACAGGAAACAAATCTGGATATTCTACATCGTCTGAAAAATATAGAAAACCAGCTTGGGGGCCTTTTTAAGCTCGCGTCAATAGCGGAAGAATAGCAGACAATATCCTCCCAGATGAAACAAAATGATGCGTCGCAATATAAAACCACGGAAGACATCTAGAAAAAAAATAGACGAATCGTAGAGGCACGCAGAGTAGTTAGAAATAGAAGCAAAACAGTCGAACCTGACTTTTTATAACTTCATACCCCTAAGCCAACCTAGAGGACCGATTGCTGAGGAAATCAGTGAGGTTATTTCCGGCTGTTGGCCACAAATTGAGATCAGGGATATATATAAATGATGCATTCCGCTTGAACACTAAAAAGCAGTGAGAAATCCGTCCAGTTTCAATGAAATTCACAACAAAATGTTTGTGAAATATGATTTTGCAAAACTCAGTTTGCGTTCAGAGTTGCGGTATCTCACTAGCTTCGGACTATACACGGACCGAGAGAATTGCTCGCAATGCTCTGAAACTACTTTTACAGAAAGCATTCGAGGGGAACCGTGAGGTGAAATTCGGGGGACCTCGTTTATTTTTGGACGGTGAATTGTTCAAACACGACCATGAATCAGAAAAATTTAGAAAAACCGAAGAAATAAAACAAAAAAACTTGCGCGATTTCAAGATCAAGAGTACACTGACTCAAACGCAGAAACAAAAAGTGAGGGGGGTATCAAATAGAGGAAGTAAACTCGAAAACTCGCAGCGGTAAATTTACACACAACCAGGCTATTAGCCAGACAGACGGTAAGAGATCTGGAGTGAGAGGAATCACGAGTAGACGAGGTTTAGAAGAGATACCCAGCCCCAAATATCGTCTTAGGCTGGATCGTCGGAACATAACTCGTGACCCACCAAATGGAGGCCTTGGTCTAAAACCCCCCCAACGCTCAGTCAGAAATAAGTGGAGGAACCCGTTCAACTTCCAGGAATAGGAAGAAGGCCATGTGCAACAAATTCAGTTTATGACATGGAACGTCCAAGGCCTAATGAGTAAAAACAGCAGTGTCTAAATGAGTCTTTTTGAAGTGTTATGTAGCATGTTTGATTGAGATATGGTCCCTGCCCTCGTAATATCTGTCGGTTAAAGATTACACAGTTTTCCCTGCTGACTGGCAAATTCCCAAAACACACGTTTTTACGGTTGAGTCGCGGTTTTTGTGATAAAGCAGAACTTCGCAGTTTGTCATAGAAAACACAGTAAATCTGAGAACATTATTTGGTTAAACCTTAAGTGTCATGATGGATAGAAGATACTCCTAGGTTGTATTACTGTTGCTCCACTAAATAGCAATTATATGAAAGAAGGTACGCAGACTTTGATTGAAAATGGTTTGGAATATTTACGGAGAAAACATTGTGAAGAGTATTTTGTTTTGATGGGTGATTGAAATGCTTATACGTCAGAAAGACCAGAAATCGGCCTTGTTTCTCTTTCAGGAAATAATATTACATCACTGAGGATTCCAGAAAGGTGCAAAATTCCAAGAAGGAGCCAAGATGTGAAAAGAAAAGTAAACCAATGGGGAAGGAAATTGTTGGGTATTTGCGGAGAATTTTGGTCTAGTCATTGGAAATGGAAGGTTTGGAAAGGATGTGGAAAGTGGTGAGTTTACCTGCATTCCTGGAATGCATTTTAGTATTATTGATTATGTTTTGGTGGACAGTGGGCCCGCACCCGAGTCCCTATACCTTGAGATAGTAAATTTTGTAGGTTTAGACTATTTTTCATTGATTTTTTATTTTCAGTCGACAAATATTAGTAAAAATCAGCGGAAAAGAGAAAAACTAAAGCATCAGACATTTGGAACAGGAACAAGCAGCACTGTCTTGGTAAAATCAAGAATACTATGTGAGTGGATGGAAAAAGATGTGAAATGTGTAAAAGAGTATTTTTGCTCAGAGCCGATGGCACGACAGTTGAATGCCTTTGGTAAAATCAAGAATACTATGTGAGTGGATGGAAAAAGATGTGAAATGTGTAAAAGAGTATTTTTGCTCAGAGCCGATGGCACGACAGTTGAATGCCCTAGCATGTGAGATTTAGGAAAATACGGGAAGTGTAAATGAATTTTCTTCAAAAATTGCTGAGCTGATACTGAGTCCTTTACTTTAAAAGATGTAAAAGAAAGGGAAACAAAAATGCAGGTTTTTCGACAATTAATGTGAATGGAAAAAAAATTAAATCATCTGCTAGAATATGTTAAAAAAATCCGAAAAAGAAATCGAGAAACTTGAGTTGATCTGACATTATAGAAGTAAAAGAAAAGAGCATAAACAAAAAGATTATATAAGAGATAAAAATGAAGAAACTAGAGTTTCGATGGCGGGAACAAAATGAACTCGCGCATCTTTATAAGACAAAAGATTCCCAGGAATTCTGGAAAAGAGTTTCAACAAAAAAGATGATTGCCCCCAAAAGTACTCCGCAAGAGGACGAGTGGCCCCCGTTCTATGAGAAGCTAGAAGCCGGTACGACATCTGTCACACAACTGCCCCTACCCGATTTCGGAAAACTCGCAGAAGAAGTCGGAAAAACCTCAGCTTTTCTACTTGAGACATGGCACCAAAAGTGCCGTTTTCAGTTCCATTTGCAACTTACTGATGGTGGAATGTCTAGCAAGGACGTATATATGAACAATATATTTTATATGAGCTATTAAAAATCTGCAAGACACTTGTGATACCAATACGCCCAATGACAATACGCCCATACCGATACAACGTACAACCCTTCCCCCAAAGACTATGGAGGGTCACATAGTCACAAAAACTGTAGATAGTTGACCTTTGACCTATGTTAAACAGAAGAGCTCTCTAAAAATTTTGATTGCATAACTTTGGGGAATGGAGCCTTTAGGGGAGGGTGATAGTTGTCCTCTGATCCATCCAGTTACTTAAAAAGGGTACTAGTAAGTTTAATTTTCGTTCAAAGGAGCATGAAGCATCTCTTTATAATGTTCTTGTCATTCGCTAGTCCTGGTGGAAAAAAAAGGAAATACATGAGTGCTACCCGGATACAAAAAAGTAATTTTCCTTGGTGCTCAAGGTGGAGGACTGTATTATCCTACTAAAGGTTTTCAATTAACTGATGCCAACGGTCTATTTTTATTTCAATCTGACGCCATTTTAGACAGATTTCGGGCTCTTTTTCAGAATCATCAATAAAATTTTACTTTTAAGACTAACCAAAACAATAGTTACCATTCCGGATTTAGTGTCAGATGGCAGCTTCACTAGGCAGTTTTTTCTAAAAATTTGTTTTTAAACTTTTGGCTACTATGTGCTGTGGTTCACTCTTTACTAGGTTGCAGCTACTGCTGTAACTATTACAAAAAACAAATAACTGTGGATTGTTAAGTTTGATTTACATATACTGATATTTGCTCCTCAAAGTTTTAATAATTTTATATTTATTAAAGTAAAAAAGTGAAAACATTTGAAACATATTTTATTGACATAGACTGTTTCAAGAATTTTTTTTTATATCTTTTCGGTTTTTTTTATAAGAATTATGTTAATTTTTTTCGTTTTGTGTTTGACTTGGTTATTTATTATAATTTCTGTTCCTTTTTAGTTTCATTTATTTATTGATGGTGATTTATGGTAGTTTTACGCTTTGAAGGTTATTAGACTTTATTTCTGCTCGTTTTGGCTTACTGGAACTAGTTTACTTATCTTTGAAAAACTTCTTTTGTGGGAAACATTTTTTAAATTATTTTTTGTTCATTTTTATTGACTTGGTCTTTTTCATAAATAAAAATATTCAATATCTTTTTGGCTCTTTTTCTATAAGAATCCATAGCTTGACTTGTTATTTGTATGTTGGAGAAACTTTTTCAATAATTTTTAACACTGACACAAATGGTATTTTTTAATTTCATTTGTATACCTCCTCAAGTTGACCTGAAAAATAAAGCTTAATATCATTCCCAAAATATTCTATCTACCCTCTTTTACAACTTACATATGCTTACACTCTTTTTATTTGTTTAAATTGTAATAGTGGAAGCAGTAAAAGTAGTAGCCCCAAAATTTTCAACTTAATACCCCCAGTCGTTCTCAATACATTGCTGACGAAGCTTATTGGTAATCATAAATACAATGCCTTTTAATTTAGTTTTAAAGTAATTTTTTTAAAGCATAATGGGCCAATTACATAATTGTGAGGGTCTGACTAGCCCAATATCCCTAAAAACATTGTTGCTGGATCTTTCTACCATTCTGAACAAAACGGCTCTTGCATTATTTTGATTGAATTGTGTTTGAAAAATGAGTGAACTTTAGAGAAGGGCTGTTTGCCCAGTTTAATTTTATTTTTTGTTTTCCCATACTACCGATAAAACGCAATAATTTAATATTTAGTGGACAGTTGGCTATCAATATCTAAATTTTTTATATAATCTTTGTTTCTTTCAATTACCTTTAAAATCATACCTTTGTCTAATTTTAAAAATTTACTTTTAAGATATTTTAGACTCGATATTTTTTCCATCTAAAGCTTTTTATAAAAATTCAAAATTTAGTCGATTTTACAAAAAAAAAACAACCTGAGAAACTATATTCAGGTATGAGATATTTGAAGTTCATCTTTTCATAATTGTTTTTGAACTCATCTGTAGTTTGTTCTTTAGACTTGATAAATTTTACTAAAAATTGGAATTGAAAAATTAGAACAAAATGCAAAATTTCACGCTCTTCCGCAGGGTATTCCATAGATTTGATGAGTTTTATAATAAATTGAGATATTTGATTCTAAACTCTTCTCTAGCTTATTTACCAACTTAGCAAATTTTACAAAAGGATACGATTTATCCAGAAATTTTACAAAACTGACAATTTCCCAAGAAATAAGAAAAATGAAGTTCAATTGCGAGATATTTGAAAGTTGTTTCTAAATAATTGTTGTAAAACCTCAGAAGTTTATTCTACAGACTTGATCAACTTAACCTCTGAACGGAACATTTTTTAAGACGGAAAAATTATGTCAGAAAATGGACTTACGTCTTTGGCCGTGATGAACATATTCCACGGTATAAGGTTACCAACACCATGAACGATAAGAATCACATAAATGATATTCCATCTGAAATAGAAAAAAAATGAAATAGTCCTTTGACAAAATACCAAAACCTCTAAAGAGGAGATTAAAGACCATTAGCGAGACATCAAGTGGGGGTAGAAAGATTCCTATTTAAGAAGAGATAAATTTCTCGTTTTCTACAACTCCCGAGGTTTGCTGCAACCTCTTGCATACTCAACTGGAACTCCCAAAAACCAAATTTTGCAAATTCCTAATTCTTGGAGGCCAATAGAAACTTTCATTTTATTAAAAAAAAGTTTCTTGGGGGGGGGGGGCAAGATTGATCCAAACAATCTCATGGACAAATTATAGACGTAAAGTGCACCTATTTGTGTCGTCTAGCCTACTACTTTTGGTTTCCCATTCCTGAAATAAGGACCATAAAATAAAAACATATACAAATCTGTTATTTACTGAAAAAAGAAAAAAAAAAAAAAAAAAAAAAATCAAAACTGAGTTTCAAAAGTTGACGCCCACCCTTCCATGACAAAAAGGGAAAATTTGTTACTGTCTTTGATGGATATCTTAAAGTCATCACTTTTTAAGTATCTTTCACAGCAAAATTTAAACTACTTTTTCTCAGTTTTGCTCATTCAACTATTAAATTTGTATTTACATTAAATTATTAAATATTAATTAACAAATTAATATTGTTTACCAAATTCGCTTGTTTAAAAATTGTATCTATTTCAATAATTGGACTTAGATTTGTATATATTTTTCTTAAGCACTCTAATCACCGTATTTTGTGTAACGAATCTCTTTACTAAGATGTTTAATGCCAGAACTGAAACGATCACTTGACACAGCATTAGTTGGTGTTAATAGTATTCTGAGGCGTCTGAAGGTGACAAATCAGCATAGGCAAAGAGTATTAAAAACAATTAGAGGAAATGAGTTTGTCTCAAACAAAAATAAAAATCAACGCCATCAAGCACTACTCAGCTACTTCCTAAGCCCTTTGTATGAACCAAAGAGTATGGGTAACCTATAAGAGTGCTGGCACTAGTGTCGAAACTAAAAATTACCAACACCCTTTGGCTTGAATATTTCTTGGCACCCTTTCAATTTAATAATAAAGCAAAATTAGTGTAGCTGGAAATATTAATGTAACAGTAAGTGGCAATCTTGCTGTAGTATTTATCTCAGTTTCTAAAAAAAAGGATAAAAAAAAAAATGCAAAGCTTGGAAAAACACCTGAAACCCTGCACGCTAGATGACGGTGGTGAATTTTTTTTATGAGACTAGCACAAGTCTACTACAATGGCTTCAGTTTACGGAAATTTAGGGGAAAGTAAAGAATTTTCCAGTACCTAGGGTGAGCAAAGTTGTCATTTTTCCATTTTTTTTCAATGAAAATACAAAGAAAAAGTTTTTGTTCAATGAAAATACCCCCAAAAAGGATATTTTGAAAATCCCAGGGGGAAAACAAAAAATTAAGAAGGCGATGGGCCCTCCTCCCAATTGACGTTACTAGTTTACACTCTTAGAAGTCATCCACACTCTTTGAAATGAACCATAGAATAACTGTACGCAAGAAACGAAGACTGGTCCTGTTTTGCATTACCACGATTTCAATTTACTCGGTTAAAGCAGCCACCGTTTCGCCGGTTGCTTCAATGTCTGGCTAATTTTCTAGGTATGCCTTGAAATGTTATTGGCAAGTTTACGTTTTATAGAGAAGAGGCGATGAGGAAGCATTTAAAGAAAATAGAAACTTCATAGGAATTATTAAAGAGAGAAAGCTTTGGACAAATTGGGGTGGGACAGGTGCATCCGGTGTTGTTTTTGCCTCAGGTAACTTGTTGCTACAATATATTGTTAGTTATAGGTTGTAGGAAGTAATTGTACAGTATAATAAGCCCAATTAGAAATATATTTTTGTATTTTCTTAATCTCCCTTTTTGCTTTTTTTTATGTTAGGTCAAAAATAAAAGACCAGCCTTAGTCAAAGGACACTGGAAGCATATTTGAGGACACTTTTTTTCTTCTTCTATTTCAGCTAGCCTATGTGCAGTCAGCTAACCTAGCTTGTAGCACATCCAATATTTGTGGATGATTTTTTCTTCTTCTTTCTTCTTAGCTAGCTTGTGTCAGGCAGCTAACTTAACCTATAGCAAATAAGATATTTTTGGACATATTTTCCTTTTTCTTCTTTTTTAGCTACCTTATGGACATCCTGCTAACCTAGCATGTAGTACACATCATATATTTGTGGACGCTTTTTTCTTCTTCTTCCTTTTTCGCTAGCTTGTGTGCTGCTAGATAACCTGGGCCTGCAACAAATTAGATATTTTTGCATACATTTTTCTTTTTCTTCCTTCTTAGCTAGCCTGTGTAGAGCCGGCTAGCCGGGCCTGTAGCCCATCAGATATTCTTAGGAACTATATTTTTATTCTTTTTTGGATAGCCTATGGGCTGGGGGATAAGCTAGCCTGCAGTATTTCGAATATTTATGAACACCTTCTTCTTTTTCCTTTTTAGCTAGCCTACGAGCTGTAAGCTAACAGATATTTGTGGACATTTTTGTCTTGGTCTTCTTCATTTTTAGCTAGCCATTTTTAACTATTTTGTAAACCATTTTGAATTGAAATCAAGCAGCCTAGTTGTGAGCATCAAGCCATGGCTAATTGTAGAAAAAGCCGAGACAAATGATCTCAGTGAGTGAGAGGCAAATCTGGCATAAGCCCTTTTTAGGACTGTGTAAAGATGATGTCAGTTCATGTAAGTATATCAAATTCACTCGTTTAAAATCTTCTTTGATGACAAAATCCTGATCAAACCCCTGATAATCCTAATAGAACTCCTGGACAACTGGTCTTGCTTGAGTCACAGTCTAAGAATGAGTCTTCCTGATCAGATGGGGTTGTCTGTCGTCGCCCAGACATGCCAACTGAAGGCCACAGGATACCTTTGTTTCAAAGTAACTCTGATTCAAGACCCAGGATGGAAAAATGGCGTGGCTGTTAGATTAAATCTCAGTGGTCAATCTGATACGATCAAAGCTGATTTTGACCAATTGGTGGCTTTCGTCGTCATGGCTGTCGATGGAATAATTCATGGCCTGAACTTGTCTCCGGCAAAACGAATGATAATAACATCATGAAATCGACCGTAACTATAGGAATTGACATATCAGCTTGTGTCTAATACAAATTGGGTCCGAAAAGTGCTACAAATCATCCAAAGAACGTGTAAGTGCACTTCATGATAAGAAAGTGATATAATTTTCCTAATCAAAAAATTAACTTTTCAGCAATTCCTTTTTAGGTGGCGGTACGTGTTTCGCTGACGGTTTCGTTGGGTGTTTCAGTCGGATATTAAAATTAGACAGTGATATTGTTTGCACGAAATTTGTTTGCATTGTTTGCACAATGTGTGAACTTTTCATTGGTATATTCTCATGGATCAATAGTAGAATGAATTTAAACCATCATTGGTCAAAGTCAAAACCGTGCTTTTAGGTAACAAAAAGAAAGAAAAAAAAATTAGGAAACTGAAAAAAAATCGGAAAATTAGAACACTGAGAGAGCTAGAAAGATTGCTATTACATATAAAAACTTAACAAACGGAATATTCAAAAAAAAAGGAAACAGAAAGTGATAACATAGCATCTAAATCGTTGCACTCTTAAAGGGGAACTAGAACTATACATTTCAAGTCAAATGAGCCTCTCCCAAAGTTCACAGAACCACCTCTTCCACAAAAAAATTAAATAACCCTGGGGATTAGCTTACAACCCTTACCCCCAGACTCTGGGGGATTCTGCCCACCCCAAAGGCCTTATTATAAGCTCTTTGGACTATTTTTGAACAAATGGCTATCTGAAAATTTTTATCGGATGCATTTGTGGTACATAAGACGTAGGGTGGGGGGCTGCCACTGATCGCTTTTACTCTTAAATAGGAAATTAGAACATCTGATTATTCCAGTCCAACAGACCACTCTGGAGATTATTCGACCACCCTTTCCATAAAAATCTTATATGCCCTCGGGGAATAACTTAAGAACCTTGCGCATGGACATAGTTTCCAGACTTTTCAACTACGCTGAAAAAATGGCAATCTCAAAATTTCGATTAGAAGTGTTTTGGGAATTGATCGGTGGTGGGGGCTAGTTGCCCTTCAAGTGCTTTTGACTTTTAAAAAGGCCCTTTTTGTTTCCAATCACATGAGCCTTTTTTGGACTGTCTACGACAACAAATGGTCATTAAGAAATTTCCATCAAAAGCCTTTTGGAAAAATACAAGGTGTGTGCGTGTGTGTGTGGGTGTGCTGGGGGGGGGTATTTGCCCTCCAATCACTTTGAATCTTAAAGAGGGTACTAAAACTTTTGATTACCAATCCAATAAGCCCCCTTCGAAGTTTACATGACCACCCTTTCTTTAAAAAACCTGATATTCCCCCAGGGCATAACTTACAATCCTGGCCCTGAGGGTTGTGGGAAGGTTGTCATCCTCAAAGGCATATTTTGGACTACGCTGAAAAAAATGGCTATCTCAAAATTTTGATTGGATGTGTTTGGGATGCGTTTGGACGTGGGAAGGAGGTTAGTTTCCCTCCAATCACTTTCAAATATTAAAAGAGTCACTAGCCCCTTCAATTTCCAATCAAATGAACCTTTTTCGAAGTTTTTACTACAACAAACGGTCATCTCAATATTTATATCAGATGCATTTCGGAAAAATAGGTGTGGGGGGTATCCCCCCTCCAACCCCTCTAAATCTTATAAATGGCTTTAGAACTTCTGATTACCAGTCCAATGAGCCCCCTCTGAAGTTATACGATCACCCTTTCTATATAAACCGTATATGACCCCAGGGCATAACTGAAAACCCTTGCCCTGATGGCTGTGGAGGGAGGGTGTCATTCTCAAAGACACAAATACCGGACCTTTAAACTAAGGTGAACACAATAGTAATATCAAAATTTCGATTGGATGTGTTTGGGAAATGGTGGGCGTGGAAGGGGGGTTAGTTGACCTAAAATTACTTTCTACTATTAAAAGGGGTCTAGCCATTTGAAATTCCAATCAAACGAGCACTTTTTGAAATTTCTATGACAACTTCTTCGATACGAAGTGCCCTAGTCTAAAACAAACGAAAAAAAGTAAATAAAAAAAAAAAAAAAAAATGAATTGTCCATATTACTCTATATTACTCTATACCATACTACTATACCATATTACTATTACCATATTACATATTACACCATATTACTCTATACTTAGACAGCACTATTGCGCTGCATATAATAATCATAAGACTTAGTTTTTTGCTCTTTTTAGGCTCTTAATATGGCTCTTTACCTTACGTTGAGAACCTTCCTTCCTCCCTACTATTCCACCACCATTCCTCCCTGGCACCCCACCTCCCTGTCACTGTCCTTCGCGCTTAAAAATGGATTAAAGTCCGTAAAACGAAATGAACCTCAAACGATGAACCTCAATACAAAATAAAAAGCCACCTCCGTGGATGAACTGTGGGTGACTTTGTCTGCGCGTAACTAGGAAATATCCTGTAGCACTTTTCCTGTAGCCTCCCCACCCCCTAAAAAATCAAAAGTTACACTAACTACAGGGGTAAAAATACGAAAAATGTCAATAAGGCAGCCCATCTCCCCCCCTAAAAAATTGTATTCACTCCTATCAAGAAGCAGGCGCGTGGCTTTGATTTTCTTTTCTTCATGGTTGCTTTTTTGAAAGAAAGCCTTAAAGTTTATTTGGATTATGTCACAGTAAAACAATTCGCAATTTGCATAATTATCCCGCCATGCCATTTTTTATGAGTAATAAACCAAACTGTTCCTGGTTCCTGGCCAATGTCTTTTTATTTTGCTAGCAGAAAACTGCTCGTTTTCTATCATAAATCATATTAACCAAAGCAATCAAAGACGAAAACGGGTGTTTGTCGATTTTTACAGAGAAACTAAATACATTTATTTTCCTCTTAACAAAAATGCCGTAATTTCATTTATATTAAATTAAAATGAGTGTTTTTACTGTAAGTAAGGAGCAACATCAAAACTTAAAACGAATAGAAATTAGTACTTTCATGAGGAGGTTGCCCTCTCCTTGATACCTCGCTCTTCACACCAAAGTTATTTTTAGAACATTTAAAAAAGATTATTATTCTAATTAAAACGCCCGTGTGTTTCAGTGGTCGTTCTTAAAGAGCTGGGCCAAAAAGTAAAACTTTAGCGTAAAGATCTAGGTATTGAGGAGAAGGTTGCCCCCTTCATATAAGCAATAATTCCTGTTCTTCTTAAGTTTTGATGTTTCTCCTTACTTTCAGCTGAGAATTCCTTCTCCCTACGGACAATCCCTCCATGAAAAGTAATTCCCACGTAAAATACACCCCCCCCCACGCCAAGCGATAAAAATTCATCTCAGATAATTTAATCCTAGCTGAACATTCCCAGAGAAAAATTCTTGCAGACGGTTCCAGGTGAAAATTTATTCTTAGTGCACTTTCATTCGAAAAGATTGTTTTTAAAATCTTGCCAGGAATCCCCTCTCCTGTAGAAAAATTTTCTAAGAAATCTCCCTCCCCCCATTAGAAAGTTGTTCTCGCAGGAAATTCCCTCTGGGGGATTTCACCCGTGAAAAATCCCCCTCCTGCGGAAACAAACTCTAGACAACTCCAAACCGGCTAAAATTTATTTCCGGACATTTTTCCTTAATATCTCCAACTATAAAGTTGAGTCAGCAAAGTGAAATCAAAACTAATAAAAAGAAATTCGTACAGGAATTCTGACAAGTTCAGGAATTCTCACCCGGTGTAAAATTTTCCTTGGAAACTTCCCTCACCATTAAAAATGTCCCAAGCAGAAAATTGACCACCACCCGACTGAAAAATGTATACAAATTTCCCAATATCAAATCTATACGTAAGCAATAGACAAAATTTATAACTTAAAAAACTTTCCCAAGGACTTTGGGGGGGGGGGTCATGTTATTTCAAAAAGCATAGCTATTCGACCTTTCAACAATGCTGAACAAAATGTCTATTTTAAAATTTTGATCGGATGACTTTGAGGAAAAAAGGGGTGGGAGGGGGGCTAGTTTTCCTCCAATCTTTTTGGCCGCTTGAAAAGAGCACTAGAACTTTTAATTTCTATTCAAATGAGTCATTTTCCGATATTCTAGGGCTATTGGTTTGATGCGATCACCCCTGGGAGAAAACAACGATGAAAAACAAACAAATAAACATATATCCGTGATCATTCTTTTGGCAAAAATACAAAATTCTACATTTTTGCAGATAGGACCTTGAAACTTCTGCAGTAAGGTTCTCAGACGCGTTGAATCTTAATCCACTACTGGGACTTAGCTATTAAGGAGCAAAGCATAAAAAGTTTCCGGTGAAATCCAAACTGGTGGTCGCCTAAATAGTCATTTGACTTCAGGTTCTGTTAAAGTGCATAATTGGAAACGCACTAACTTTCTCAATACTGATGAGACTAATACACCTAAGTGAGCCCTCACTCGTTAAAACGCCATCCGTCTGGGCATAGGAATGACAAAGGCGGATTTCCATGCGTACAGAAGGGCTCCAGAGCGAAAACAGTCCTGGAAAAGCAATGACAATGTTCCAGCAAATACGGCGCTCGATCTATGTCACTATATATAATGGATGCTCTCATCATACCGATTATAGCAGGGATTTTGTCGGAAACATAACTTTTTTTGACAATAGCATCTGAATGCCAAGGATCATGGTCACAATTAAAACCGTCAAACCGGGCTTTTGTTTCTAAGTAGTCATGGAGGGTAAAATAATATTGGCGACTGAAGTTGGTCAAATTAAACAAAAATATTTAACCCCCATCAACGAGTAGATGGATACTCGTCTCATTATCCTTGTTAATGACGTGCCGTGGATGTTTCCCATTCGACCAATTATGTCCTTTTAAAATTTAACTCTTTTTTGTATTTGTTTCTGTGAACTTCACTGTAATCGTATGCGTGACTGTGAAATCTGTTCTTAAAGCAATGCGAAGACAGTCAAACAACCTATGAATCTAATAACAGTTTAACAAATCTAATAATCAGAGGGCGGTTTTGTTTCTCCTATGATATACCCTCCGAGATGATCCCTGTTAATATAAAACATGTAAACATTTTTGTGTAAACTTCACTGTAATCGTTTCTGTGACTGTACAATCCATTCTTATAACTATGTTGAAGACAGTCTTTACAACGTTAGAACCTGACAACAATCTAACAGATCTAACAACTAGAGAGCAGTTTTTGTTTCTCCTATGATATGTCATGTAAGGTGATCCTTGTTAACATAAAACATAATGGTGTAAAACCCTTGCATCATATACGTGCGAAAGTCAATATGCGGATACATCTGATCGAAAATTGAAAGTTGTACTAACTTTCTTAAAGTCAAAAGTGACTGGGGTCCAAATAGTCATCTAGTCATCGCCAACTAGTCAATAGTCATCGCTGTTTCCTAATTTAATCTTTTTGGCTATCATTAGAAGATGGTTGCCGAAACATCTGATTTGTTGTCATAGATAAATGACTGAAAATTAACTTCAGCAATGGTTTAGCTTTTAGTTTTATCATTTTTTTCTGTTTTCTGTTTTTTTTTCTTTCTTTTTTTTGTTTTTTTTTGTACGTGGAGTACTTACTACACATAAGGCATTCATGATATACCTGGCAACACAAAACGCAAAAACAAATAATCAAAGAACTAGCCAATATGCCGATTTAGTCTAAGAATACAAACTTTACATAGAAAATAATTATTTGGTAGTCCGAAGTTAAAAGTACACATATACCCATCTTGCCACTATTGGGACATAAAAAAGACAATAAAAAGAATAGAAAATCGAATGGTATTAGCAGGGTCTTATCAAGGTTTTTTTTGGGGGGAGGGGTTGTAAAAAAAGGCATAATTTTTTTTTTATGTTCATTTTTGTTACGTTTTACGATTTGGAAAAAAACATTTCGGGGGGAAACTTCCTGGATACAGCCTTGGGTATTAGCAAGATTTTCATGAACAAAATTATATCCAAAATAGCGAGCTGGAATTAGGTAACCATCAAGTTTATGAATTTTACACAGAAAAAAAAATTAAGAATAATGGAAGTCATAATAAAGAAAATACAAGGAAATGTTCTAATTCTTATCTTTTATCAAATATATTAATGTCAAGGCTTAGACTAGAGTCACAAAGAGACATCGATCGTCAGATGTCAAATGTTAAGAAAAATATTAAAGAACATGAGTGTCCACCTCGACCAGTAAATTATACACGAAAATGTCCAAAAATCCAACAGTTCGTGGTACCGAACTGTAGCAAGGAGCGAATTCGGTTACTCAATAGTAACCGAAACTCTAAAAAATGGAATTTTGATACCAATAGTTACATCAAAAGAATCGCATTTGATGCTGATTTTAAATATATAAGTTTCGTCAAGATCAATTATACTTGTCAAAAGTTACAAGCCAGAGAAAATTTGCCTCATTTAAGAAAAAAGGGGAAACACCCCCTAAAAGTCATACAATCTTAACGAAAATCACACCATCAGATTCAGCGTATCAGAGAACCTGGTTGTAGAAGTTTTTTAAGTACCTATCTACAAAAATGTGGAATTTCGCATTTTTTGCCAGAAGACAGATCACGGATGCGTGTTTATTTGTTTTGTTTTTTTCCCAGGAGTGATCTTATCGACCGAGTGGTCGCGAGAGGGCCCATTCTGACTAAAATTAAAAGTTTTAGTGCCCTTTTTAAGTGAACGAAAAAAATTGGAGGGCACCTAGCCTCCCTCCAACGCTCTTTTTCCAAAAGTCACCGGATCAAAATTCTGAGATAGCCATTTATTCACCATATTCGAAAAACCTAATAACTATGTCTTTGGGGAAGACTTACTCCCCTGCAGTCCCCGTGGGAGGGGCTGCAAGTTACAAACTTTGACCTGCATTTACATATAGTAATGGTTACTGGGAAGTGTACAGATGTTTTCAGGGGGATTTTTTTTTTTTGGTTTACGAAGGAGAGTTGAGGGGAGGGGTTATGTGGGAGGATATTTCCATGGAGGAACTTCTCATGGGGGAAGAGAATTTCAATGAAGGGGGTGCATGATTTTCTAGCATTATTTGAAAAAAACAATGAAAAAATAAATATGAAGTTTTATCTACTGAAAGTAAGGAGCAGCTTTAAAACTTAAAACGAACAAAAATTATTACGTACATGAGGGGTTTACCTCTTCGTTATACCTCACTCTTTACGCTAAAGTAT